>NC_056587.1:3798714-3801748 GCF_018340385.1 Cyprinus carpio
GGTCATTGTAAACAGAGAGATAGATCTTTTGGAAAACATTTCTAAATATGGCTGCAGGATACTGCAGGATAACAGGTTAGCAACTATGGTTTTGGGAAACGCACCCCAGTATGTTTTTTTTTAGCTTATGTATAGGTAAACATGCTGGTAATCAAAATCAAAAGGTTTGTCATGTGTAGACAGCATAAAGGAAGTAAATGATTTTCATTTTTGGGTAAACTATCTCTTTAATTAGGATGATACACACTTCAATCACACTGGACACAGCCACTTAACATGCTAGAATTAAATGGGTAAATAATAATACGTAAATAGTCTTTCAAACAACATGTGCTTTAATACAATATATATATTTAATTTCATTTCGTTTGGTGCATTCAGTTAGACCTTTAGTAATAGATACTTGTGCATTATGTGCTCTTTACAGATGCAGAAATGAAAGCTCCAAAGCAAAGAACTTGCTGGACTAAGATGTGGAAAGACAAGCTGCACAATGACTCACAATGAGCAACAACCAAGAACTGTATCCACTGATTACCTTTAAAAATGATTCATAGTAACAGTAAGGTAATAATTATTTAAATTATTTTACCAAGTACAAATGTTTAATTCCAAAACTTTGCCATTTACCAATGTTTACCTTCATTTATTAAATGTTACAGTCCAAGTGTACATATAAATGCCGTACTCCAAGTAAATGCATGGTAATTTTGCAAAATGTGTTAAATATTTTATCTACACTTATTGTATAACTGCTGTTTTTTGCTGTGATAGCATGGTTTTGTAAATAAAATTTCCCCATGCCAGCTTGGTCAAGCTAGTTATTAAATGGACTTTAAAATTGCTTTCATAATAATTAGATGTTTATAGATTTAAGTCATGTTATTTATGTATTATGATCTATATAATTAAAAAGAAAGTAAACGTTTTGTCTAGGTAACGTTATCAATTTTAAATGAAATATTAATGAATAGTACAGTAGATATAGAAATGAAACTGGGCTAAGTCTGGCGAGTCTGGCGAGTGTTAGATGTTCTTCAATTAACTCCAATACCTTTTGCTGGAACCACCGCTCCAAATCCTGTTACTCCTGTCTCCAGATTCTTAGTACCATCAGTATAGATCTGTGTAAAGTTTTTATATACTTCTGAAACATACTCATTAAACACACCTAATAATCAGCCTCTTCTTCTTTCCTTTTGATCTCTAAAAGATACCAATCTAACTCAGGACTAATAATCTTCCATGGGGCTATGACTGAATATGCTACTGTAGGACTAAACTTCATATCAAAGACCCCAAGCACTTTTGCCACTTCATTCCCTACCCTACCAAAATTGTCCTTCTTACTCCTATTCTCTCAGCATTCCTTTAACACATCTTTTATGGGGTGCAATTCATTATGCCCTTGCAAATTAGCCCAGTAATTTGCTATCAGATGCCTCCTCCTCAATACCAGTGGCATTTCTCCCACTTCTACTTGTATTGCAGAAACTGGCGAACTTTTAAAAGCCCCACTGCACACTTTCAATGCCTGTGCCTAAATTAGATCCAATTCTTTCTAAAGATACCTAGCTGCTGAAATATACACTATACTACCATAGTCCATCATAGATCTTATCAAAGCCACATAAATTATTTTTAATCATTGACAACTTGCACCTCATTCTCTACCAGTCAAGCATCTCATAACATTTATTTTTTTTGCATTTCTTTTGTATTTTTATAATATGATCTGCCCATGTCAAACAAGAATCAAACAGGCCCACTAAATATGTAAACTTTCCTTTCTGGTTCTTTACCATACAGCCTTATTTCCAGCTTTCATCAATCCTTTAGGGGGCGTAGAGAGAAGTATCTTGTGTTTTTTAATGCTCACAAGTTAATGCTCATAAACTGCGATCTTGTTACTGTCCCTAATTAATAGTGTTTTTCCACTATGCTTTGGATATTAATATCAAGCGCGGAATTTGATGTTAACTTGACTCGTTCAGTGAATGGCTGCCCGTTTCAGTGATCAACCGTGAAACAGTGATTCTGTTCAAATTCCTTTAAAATCTGTTCTAAATCCACATTAGGCTTATTTTTTTCAGATCACATTGACTTCAGTTCATTGCAATCTTACAACATTCCGTTAATCAGTGAAGCAGTCTGCACTGCACAATCAATCACAATCACTGCATCAGTCTCTTATATACATGTTGTTACAATGAGAGGATTCACAAGCTTGTAGAACTCAGCACTTGACAAAAACTCTGCACCTTGAGTGATGAGTGAAAATTTGACTCTCTCCAGAACACAAATACACACTGTATCACGGTTCAGCTACTGTGAAGGAGCGAGGAATGAGGGAATTACAACAATAGCAGTCTTTAACCCTCCAAATAACTGGGAACACAGAACAGGCAGGAACACACACGTAGCACATGGGGTAGATATTCAAAACCAGACGCTAGACACTGGAAAACACAGGTCTTAAGTAACAAGGAACTAATAACATGATTAATGAACACAGGAGGAAACTAATCAAACTTAATGGGAACAGGAAAACCAAATATGGGCATAATCAGACACGGGAGAAACTAGGTAATGGGGAGAACATGGGGAGAAAAACACAAGACACGGGAACACAAGACTGAACATAAATACAAAGAAATGAAGTTGCTTGTCAGATTTTCCTAACAAGGAACCATATTTTTACAATAACAATTTGTATAGGTTTGTTAAATCTTAGGTATTTAAATCATTTTAGATTGTGTCCCCGTCTGACACTGAGGACCAGAATAAAATGTCACTTCCTCATGTCTTTTGCCTGAGTGATGATGTGTTCAGGTCTAAAGGTGAATTTAGTCAAGAATGTGGCCTTTGTTTTTCCATGGAGCATTATCCATTCATTATCAGTGCAGCTAAAAAAAGAATGAGGATGTGTCTGATGATTTCTAAGGAACTGTTTCATGCATGGGGTCAATAGTATAGCTAAGCCTGAGTAGTTTATAAATAAATATAAATACAATTAATATTTAAATTTAAATTG
>NC_056587.1:3802171-3808360 GCF_018340385.1 Cyprinus carpio
TTTTCATGTTTGTCATTCTCTGCTCACCTGAGGAGGAGTAGGAGCCCTTGGCCTTCTTGAATTTTCAAGTTTTACATTTTCATACATACATATCATACTCATTTTCATGTTTGTCATTCTCGTATAAATGTTCACTCATCTTCCCTGGAATCGTTCCAACTCCTCTAGCCTTGAGTTAGGATAGGATAGGAATGAAAGTGGAAAGTTTGGTGTATGTAAGTGCTACTAAATTGGAGATTTCTGGCGCAGTGCAGATACAAACAGATAGTAAAGTGCCATAAAATAAAAACCTGAATGTGGACAATGGAACATGGAAATACAAAAGAAGGAAAAATTTAAAAGAAATATAATAAACAGAAACATAATAAATGAATAAACAATAAAAATACTTAATATAATGATAAATGATAAAAAAAATCAAAACAATAAAAATAATCAAATAATAACTCTATGAATTAGTGAACTATGAATGACTAATGATTATATGAATAAATTATTATAAATTAATTAAAAAACATGAAAACAAAAACACAACACACACAATTTGCATGTGAGGATCTAAGGATCCTTCAAATATAACAGACTGGATAGATTTTATATTGAGAACCTCAGCTGATTACAGCAATGTTTGTGATGTTAAAGTTTAACTCAGTGCATTTGTTTTGAAAATTATTTTTTCAGTTGTGTTATGACATATTAAATAAATGGCATACAAACATTATAAATAAGAGAACAGTAGTTATATCACCTTTTTGGAAAAGGTCGGGAATAATATAATTAGACAATCAGATTGTCACAACCACATGGACTTTGTTTGTGTTTTCACCGTTCCCGCCTTTTTTATTGGTTGTCATGGTTATTGATCTCACTATGTTATTATGTTCAGGTGTGTCTTGTTACTATCCTCATTAGGCCTGTGTTTTTAAGTTCCTGTCTGTTCAGTTTGAGGTTGTCGGGTCTCGTCAATGTTATGTGTATCGCCAGTCTTCCCTTGTTTGGATTTACCTATCTGTGGATTTATTAAACACTGCATGTCTTCATCTCGTCTTCATGTATTTATCAACACAGCTCCGTGACACAGATAATATAACTTCCATATAAATAATGGACACAAAAATGTAATTATTAAAACTCAATATTTACAAAAAGAAGAAAAAATGCCATTTATTTAATTTCCATTAGTAACATTGAGCTCAGGTCTAAAGGTGAATTTAGTCATGAACGTAACCTGTTTTTCATTAACCACTATCACTTATTTTATTTGTCCAGTACAAGGAAGAAAGAATGAGGATGTGTCTTCTAATGTCTATAAATTTAAAACATTGTTTGACACAAGGACATTTGCAGAAAAGCTCAAAATGAAATTTTAAACTGAAATACTGTAAACTTGTATTTTCTGTACTTGTGTTGGGAGAAAATCCATAGAATTAATTTAATCTTTCTCAAGTATGTTAAGCAGACAAGACTGAACTACACTCTTATTCATAACAAAGCATAATCAAGCAAAAATACTGAATACATTAACACAGATGGTGGGAATTCTATAAAGAACAGGTGTTAAATGTGCTTTCGACAAGGTGCACTACTTGACATCTTAACATACTTGACTTAAATGTGGCAGGTGCTTTATATGGATTGCAAATGGATTTATTTTATTTTTGTTTTGTTTTTTTTTCTTCTGAGAGGTGATTTAAAGACAAGAGCTTTAAGGGGGAGCTGGAACAAATTTATAGCCTAATAAAATATGGATAGTATGAACATTGGGACTCAGGGTCTGTCTAATCACAGTTATTAGACAATCAGTGCAATAATATAAGTGCTATATCTCTAAGTAACGCTGTAATCTAAGTAATAATAGTAGACTGGATGACCTTCTTTTTAAAGGTAAATGTTTAATTATAAGGGGTTTGTATGTATTAATTATCACAGGCTATAATAAAAACAAGTAGGCCTATGCTCGTTGTCTGTGGTTTCAGAATTTGCTGTGTGTGTATAGGATGACCTAGATGAGTCTGAAAGTCTCAGTCCGCCCCTGATGACCAGAATAAAATGTCACTTCCTTATGTCTTTTGCCTGAGTGAAGTTGTGTTTAGGTCTAAAGGAGATTTTATTCATGAATGTGGCCTTTGTTTTTCCATTACCCACTATCAGTTTTATCTTCTTTTATTGGCCCAGTGCAGGAAAGAGAGAATGAGGATGAGATTTCCCCTGGGAGGCAGTGAGAACTTACATGGCATGTGGTCAATAGTATAGCTAAGCTCGAGTAATTTATGCATTATAAATTAATATAAATATAATTCATATTTAAATGTAAAACACAAAAATGTTGAATGAATGAGCACAGACAGGATGACAAAACATGTAGGATTTAAAGAACTGGTAAATTCAACTGCTTTCTATTGAGTTCTGTGTGTGCAGATTCCACATGAGCCTACAAATGATCATTACAATACCAGATCTGCAGATATGATTCTATGTTATTAGTACTTTGTCCTATTTTAGTATTTCTATGTTTTCACGTCATTAATAGACATTTAGCTTATAACTCAGTGTATACGGTAATGGCTTTTTACCCCTAATCTTTTACTGTTAAGCAGAAATATACTCTCTTATGTATTTGTGGACTTTGTAAGGAACTAAGTAAGGAAAAAAAATACCTTTTTTGTCCATGGTGAGGAACAAGTTTATAATTAAACTGCATGAGTGGAGTACACATAGGAACAGCAGACAGTTGATGCAACAGTTTATAATATTTCAGTAATAGGTCATCCACAATTTTGTATCTTTAAAACTGTACAAAAAAAGGAGGCAAAATATATATGATACAGCCTGATAGATCATCTTTGCAGTAGATGTGTTTCTAGTGTCTTCACTTCCTCACCGCGGCTGGGAGGAGGATTTGATACCTGAACAGAGAGACGTGACATTGTAAGCATGTAATAAAAATAAAACCAACCAAATGACTTCCTTATTGTTTTACTGCAAAGCCACAGAAAAGAATTAATAACACTTATTTTGTGATGCAGCTGGAAACACACATATGATGCTCTAGAATGGATGAACTGGACTGGACTGCTCACCTGAGGAGGAGTAGGGAGCCCTTGGCCTTCTTTAATTTTCAAGTTTTACATTTTCATACATATCATTCTCATACTCATTTTCATGTTTGTCATTCTCGTATATATGTTCGCTACTCATCTTCCCCTGGGATCGCTCCATCTCCTCTAGCCTTCTGCAAATCAATAATTTATTTATAGTTTGCGCCCAACATTTTTTTTTTCTAAATTATACAAAAAACATCAGAAAGAATGATGTTGTCACTTGAGGTTAAATTAAATGTAAAAATATGTTGCTGATAAACTATAAACTATAAACAGTGCTAATGCCTGCTCATGACTGAATATTTGTCAATATCCATAGTTTAAGTATATAGTTTAAGTGATCATCAGTACGTCTCTTGTGCAGTAACGTGAAAGTATTAAAGTCCATTTGAGCTTACTGTAAAAAATAAACTAAGCAAGTGCAATTAAAGAGCTTATTGATGGATGAGCTTCTATTGATGGATGAGGTTTTTTTCACTTTCAGAAGAGACTGAAGAGGTTACTCACTGTCTCCTGCTGTTCTGCTTTGTGCTGCTGTTTAAGGAAAGAAGACTCGATGAATTTGATACTGAAAGAAATATATACTGAATCATCTGTAATATGAATAGTTAATCTGAAATCCATTATATAAATGTAATTACTGGCGCAATCTAGATATAAATTGGTCAGTAAATGCCAGCTGTGTTGTTCAATCAAATCATACTAATGCTGGCATTATGAATGAATAACAAACATACCTCCACTTGTTTGTCCTTTTTGTTGTTGGTTTAACTTTGGCAAAAAGCAAAAACACAAAGACATTTTTGTTACAAATTAGTTGTCTTTACAACATTTCATTTGTGTCTCACAAAAAATTCACTTTATAACAGTTACAGTTACTGTGGTCATTTTATTATGTATGAAATATCACTATTCAAATGTTAAGAAAATTCACTGAAATTCAGAAACACTGTGTTTGATATAAAACAGGAATAAAATCACATAAGAATGAGATCATAAAGTTCATACATGTGTGTAGAACTTGATTTATCACATACATTTTCAGAGAAAGTCACTGTAATTGTACATAATTTTACAAAATTTTACTAAATACTAAATCAAAAGTTCAAATACAAACAAATACACCAAAATATACAATATTCCTCACATTTTATTAGTTTTTGTTAAATAGACAATCAGACCACAAATGCCTGCAACTGCCACTAAAACCCCAATAACAATCCCAGCTATCGCCCCTGATGACAGCCCTCCTCCTCCTCCTTCTATGGAAAAGATACAAGAATCAAAAGACCAAGGCCATTTACTACACAAAATACTAACAGCAATACACTTTAACATGTATTAAAACAAATAAAATAATAAAATAATAATTTAAAACAACACAAGGCAATTACATAAAGCAGAGATGTACAAAACAGTGGATATTTTAATATAATGCTCTAAAAAAAACAAAAAGTTCCTTTTGAACAAGTGGTAAATTAAGGTCAAAGCATTGATTATCAAAACTCTGGGAACTCCATTTCAGGTTAGTTTCTGTTCTTTTTCTCTCACCTTTTAACTTAGTAAAGCTATGTTTCTGTGTGGAGGTGGTTTTCTTTGTAACACTATTCCAGGCTACAGTAGGATGTGGAATCTCCACTGTGTGTGTGAAGCTCAGTCTCATCTTATTGGTGAATGTGTCTTGTGGGTCTCACATTGGTGTTCCTGTCTCATTAAAACTTCCAGCTGGAATGGAGGCAGAAGGTCTAGACCTTGCAGAACAGAAAGAGCAACACAAACCCTAAATCCACCACACATCCTCACCCATAACAGAAACATCTTCTGGTCCATCTAGAGCATAAACAAAAAGACTCCACTGACAAACTGAGCACCAAATAAACACCTGGTATTTTACATCAGGCTTGAGCTCAAACTACCTTGATTTTGAATGTTTAACACTCACAGCTGATGATCAGGTTGAGTTTTGCTGCCCCATTTATTGCAGGGTTTCTATATAGCGTGTACATTGGATATTCTGCACTGTCTGATCTCTTAATTGGACTGGATGGACACTGATCTGTTATCAGATGAGAAGATGATGCTGTTGCTAGGAGACAGAGGGACTGTTATCTTGATCCACTGCACAGAGAGGATGCTGCCAGTTCCAGAGCTGATGTTAGCAGATGATTCTCCTCTATTAATGATTCTTCTGGACCAATAAGTCTGACATTAGCTATATTTTCTGTATGAGTGAGAAAGTACAAACACAATAGAATTAAAATGAGTCTTTCACATTTTCACAGTTAGTGTGGTCAAGGGTGGTACAGAAGGACAAACAACAATGAAAGGAATGTTTATGTTCAGTGTCTATTTATATCGTCATAGTTTGTAACATATAATTATATTTTTAATGGATTTCATAGCTGATAAAAGACTGAAAATCTGTGTCTCAGACAAGAGTAAAACAACAAAAATCTATCGTCTAAAAGTTATTTCAAAATAAATGATAAAGCTTCAAATTTTCAAGACAGTTTCAACATGATTTCCATGTAACAACACTATTAAAAGTTTAAACATGAGAATGCCCTAAGTAACACTCATCTGTGCAAATCTGGTTCAGTAACAATTAACCACAAAGCTCACTGCAAATAACAGCAGACTTGTGCATATCTAAAATATTATTATTATACTCTCATTAGTACTTCTGCTTGTCACTTTTGCAATTTTTACACATCCATGTTTAGTTTACAGCATATTAAATTGCTTTATGTCGCTTTTTCCACTTCCAGGTATTAAATTAATTTCATACAATCATATATTAAAGGGGTCATATGATGTGATTTAAATTTTTCCTTTCTATATGGAGTGTTACAAGCTATTGGTGCATAAAGAAAATCTGTAAAGTTGCAAAGACTAAAGTCTCAAATCCAAAGAGATATTCTTTATAAAAGTTAACACTCGTCCACGCCCCCCTGAAACGGCTCGTTCTGACACGCCCCCACATATCTACATCAGTATGTGGGAAGTTTTGCATAACGCTGCACAGATGTTCACGCAAAGAAAGAAGGCAAACCTTTTATTCTCGTTGTAGTGTTGTTGCTGCCGCCGC
>NC_056587.1:3808518-3810752 GCF_018340385.1 Cyprinus carpio
CATGTGGTTGCTGCAAGACCAAGGTACGCTCCTTTGTAGAATCCGCCTGCCGCACCGTTCTCAGGCCGCCCGCCACTGCTCATTCAACCCGGCCGTGGCTCACTCTAGACTCTAGACTCACTCTAGACCGTGGCTCACTCTAGACTCTAGACTCACTCTAGACCGCGGCTCACTCTAGGCCTCCGGCCTCCGCTCACTCAAGGCCACGGTTTGTGACATTGTTCCGTTGAGAAAGCGAAACTACTTTGTTTTTGCCTTCCAAAAGTAAACACGACTAGAAATCATGTTTATATCACGTTTATAATGGCCGGCCGGACAAGGCTTCACAATATGTTAAGAGGCATAACATTTCCATCTCACACTGGATAGCTGGCCAATCACAGCCATAGACAGTAAAAGAAATGGACACAGCAACCCCATTGGATTCAACGGAGACAAGTGAAGTCGGGGGAGGTCCAAGATGGTGCCTTGTTAAGTCAAAGTTTTCAGAGCTCCTGACCAAACTTTATATATTAAGAAAGTATAGCTGTATTAACATATTTTTTCGTTACATTTGCTAGATCATATTTTAGTACATACAATTAAGAGCATAAATATGCCATTTGACAAACGCAAAGAGCGATCAGACACTATCGACATCATGGATGTCCACGATTATGCTTCTCCTGCTGTAATGAGCTAGATCTCTGTGTAACTTCACTCCTGTCCCTCCTAGCAAGCCACCTGCTCACAAAAAGGTAAATCTTCAAATCCGGCCGAGCAGGCCCGACTCTGCCATCATTTCTGTTTACTCTCGTTGATCAATGCTGGGTCTGGCGCATTTGAAGGAATGATTAGGACCAATGCTCTGAAGATAGAAGGCCTGAAGAAAATGGTAGACTTTGTTTGTGCCGAAGTACAAGATCTAAAAAAAAATGTGAAAGATGTAGATTCCAGGATCAAGATCAAAGATCAAGAACGTCTCACGAGCACCTGGGAAATACGCATTTCTGATCTGGAGAGGTACTCTCGCAGGTGGAATTTAAGATTGTTTGGAGTGCCTGAGACTTTCAAGGAGATATCAGATCGAGGTCATTAGTATCTGCAGCGAGACTTATCCGGAGCCAAGAGCAAGTACTGATGTTGTTGACACTTGTTCTGACTTGAGGAGAGGTGACCACACAAAACCTTGCGCCGTTATCATGCAGTTTTCCTCACAGATTATCCGTGATGCCTTATGGAAAGCGGCCAAAGAATTCCCAGCTTCTCAAAGACAACAGCCTCCGCTTCGCAGAGAATCTGACTTCGCTGGACCGGGAGAGATGGAAGAACTTGTGGCCGAAAGTGAGAGAGGCGAGGGCTGCTGGAAAAATTGCCTATTATATCGGAGCACGTGCGTTTATTGAAGGTGTGGAGATAACTTTTTGAGTTTCATCATGAGGATCGTGTACTCTTTTGTAAGATGATGACTGTTAACTGTCACTATGGCGTTTGAGCTATTGTCCTATTACAGCTGGACCTTTAAATTGGTCAGTTAAGCTCTGTTCATCTCAGCTTTCTTCTCATCTATCAGTCAGTTTTGACCTTTGTTTTGAATCGTGTTGAACAGCTGTTCGTTTTTCCAATGTCAATATCGTTCATTTCTCTTTATGCCAGGGGTCTAAGAAACAATGTGAAGCGCAAAGCCCTCTTTTTGTTTGTTAAAAACCATGTATCAGACTTTTGCTTTTTTCAAGAAACCCATTCCACACAGGACGATGTTAAATTTTGGAGGTCCCAGTGGGGCAGTGATGTATGGATGTCGCACGGCACAGAGCGATCAGCAGGTGTCACCATTTTAAAAAATACGTTTGCTGGTGAAATTCTACACGTTGACAGTGATCCAAAGGGTCATTTTCTCTTATTAGTGCTTTCACTTGGTCAGACCATCTCAGTGTTATTAAATGTTTATGGGTACAATTCTTCTATAGAAAATACCACCTTAATGGACGATATCAGTGAAAATATACAGTACTGGTTAAATAAATACTGCTGTTCTTATTTTAGGTGGGGATTTCAATATGGTTTTAAACAGTGATTTAGATAGGTTTCCCCCTAGAGCTGCTTCTATAAGTCCAATTAAGTCCAATTTCATGTTGCGTTTTTGTGTTGTTGATATATGGAGAGAAATGTATCCACAGCAGAGACTCTATACGTGGAGCAGCAAGGACCATTCTAAGCAGTCCCGAATAGATTACTGACTCATCTAGCAAATA
>NC_056587.1:3810872-3811005 GCF_018340385.1 Cyprinus carpio
AGATGTTAAGAAGAATATTACATCATTGATTGAGCAGTACTGGAGAAGAGCTTTAGTGTTAGATTAATACTGTTTACTGTGGGAGCTGTTGAAGTTTGAAATTAGTAAATACTTTAGCTAAACTTAAGAGAGC
>NC_056587.1:3811133-3814964 GCF_018340385.1 Cyprinus carpio
CTTATATTAGATCAAGACAAAAATGGCTGGAGGAGGGAGAATGTAACACAGCATATTTTTTCAGATTAGAAAAGAATCGCTTAAGTACTTCACTAATTGAAACTCAATATTGAGGGGACAGTCACTAATAATCCTCAGGCAATTGCACATTTCTGTGCTAAATTTTTCAGTAATCTGTATAAAAAAACATTTTCGGAAGAGGCAGCCCATACTTTCCCTGAGACAGTTAAAAATTGTAAGAGTATCTCAAGCGATGACAGAAATCTCTGTGATAGTGAAAATACTTTATCTGAAGTTAGTAACTCAATTTTAGAACTTAAAAACAATAAATCTCCCGTAGCGGACGGGCTTACCACAGAGCTCTATAAATAGTTCTCTAAAGAATGGTCTCCTTTTTCCTTAAGGTTTTTGAAGAAAGTATACAGAATGAGGCTCTCCCCCCTACCCACACTCAAGGCTTAATTACTTTAATTCCGAAACCTAAAAAAGATTTACTCTTAATTGACAATTGGCGTCCCATTTCTCTGCTTAACAATGATTATAAAATTTTAGCTATTATGTTTGCTAAAAGACTAAAATCTGTATTGGGATCTGTTATAGATGAGACACAATCTGGTTTTTTGAACAAAAGACACATTGTTAACAATATAAGATTGATTCTTGATTTATTAGATTATTCAGACTTGATTCAGGAGGACAGCTTCATTCTTTTCTTAGATTTCTATAAGGCTTTCGATTCTTTAGAGCATTAAATAAATTTGGTTTTGGGGACATGTTTTGCAGAGTAATTAAAACCCTTTACAATAATGGAATTCTTCGATTAAATTAAAGAATGGCACTTCACCAAGGTTTAGTTTATCCAAAGGAGTGAGACCCTTTCTGCCTATTTATTTCTTCTTTGTGTGCAGCTGCTGTCAACATTTGTATGTGAAAGTAGTATTCAGGGTATCCGTGTAGCGGATCGAGAAATATTTTTTAGTCAATTAGCAGATGACACCACCTTATTTTTGAGAGATGCGTCCCAAATCCCAATAGCAATTAATTATATAAAACTGTTCTCTGAAGCTTCGGGTCTTAATCTAAACATAAGCAAATGTGAATTAATGTCTATTAAAGACTGAACAGCACCCATCATTTATAATATTCCAGTTAAGTCTGAAATTACATATTTAGGCATTAATATGATAACTAAAAATCCAAGATAAAAAGATGTACCTTGAATTTTGACGGGCTATAATAAACGCCCAAAGAAGATTCAATGCATGGTTGCAGAGAGACTTGACCTTAGAGAGAGCCAGAATACTGCTTGCTAGAGCGGAGGGCATCTACAGGCTTACATACTCTGCACTCTTTCTATATGTGAACAACAAAATCTGTAAAATCAGTTGATAAAATCATGTTTAATTTTGTTTGGAAACATAAAATCCATTATGTTCAGAAGTCTGTATTAATGAACACGGTCATATATGGTGGGTTGAATTTCCTTGATTTCTCTTCTTTGAAAACAACACTTTCAAAATTAATTGATTGGATAGTTTTTGTGTAATCCAAACTCAATCTGGAATTTTATCCCCAATACTCCTTTCCAAATTAGTTGTCTCCCTCTTCCTATTGATCTGTCAATTATACTATTGCTAGAATCCCTTACAATTTATCTAAATTTCCATAAACAGGCATTACTTGCATGGTCATTAATCTTTAAACACAATTCTCCCCCTCACCGGGGTACTTTCATTTGGAACAATCAAGGCATTTTATATAAGAGAAAATCTTTGTTTTTTTGTGTAATTGGTTTGAGAAAAACATTTGATTGTTTCCCCAGTTCATTTTAACCTTAGAAGGATCCATTTTGCGTTACTTGAAGAATTCTTATGTAAACTGTAAATTTTCCTAAGTTACTCCCCAAAAGAATTCTCCATTGTCATGGGCCTGACATTCCCTAAAGGAGGCTGTTGTGAAAATGCTTTAGAAAGTGACTCTGTTAGATCATCCAGCACTTTATCTTTGTCTTAGGACCCATTTGGAAATCCCCAGGCCTTGGAGAAACTATGCTTTTGTCACCTCGTTCATCACATGTCCCTTAAATTAAATCTAACTACTGAATAGATTAGATCGCTTTTTTTCAAAAGGAGAGCTTAAACTGCTCCATATGTTGATGGCTCATGTGGAGGAATATGGTTGCGATCATGATTGATTGGAGAAAAAAGTATGGACTCCATCTGTCTCTCTCAGTCACATAAAAACTAACAAGGTTAGAGAAATCTCATTCCAGGTATTGTTTGCAGCAGATTTTTACCCCAGCTAAAGTGTTTTGTTTTTAATAGATCAGAAGCTGTTATACTTTATGGCTCCTTGGTGACCCTAGCCCAGAAACTGCGATATGCCATATCGCTTGGATTGTCCTCATACACAGCGTATTTTGGATTGAATTCCTCGGAATGCCACTCCATACGTGAGTATGCTCCAGAGTTTCTCTCTGCTTTTAAGGATGTACTGTTTGGCTTCTTTAATATTCAAATAAGATAAAATTGGATGATTTGCATTATTAACCTATTATTGCACTTCTTGCAAAATTTTATTTACTTTGCAGTGATTTCTTTCGTCAAAAATGTTTGCTTTGCGGGGTTTGACGGTATGTCGCGGAATTCTATTTCGTCTTCCAAGAATCTCAAAGCTTTTAAAACAATACATTTATTTAATATTTTTAATTTATTTTGTTAAAGCTTTTGTTTTGTATTATTTATTGACTGTTGCATATGTCTATAAATGGTGCTTTGCATGTAATGTCACCTTTTTGCACATAATGTTGATATTATATGTATTTGTATCTGTGATCAGCCCCCCTGATCACAGCACACCTCACTTTTCAGAGAGAAGAGCCTTGTGAAAATCGACGCGTTTCAGAAGGCAGGGCATAGAGGAGAAACAATAACGTACAGTATGTGGAAAATAATGTGTTTTTTTTTTTCTTTACCTTAAACTGCATAAACACATTTCATTACACCAAATACACAAAATAATGTTCTTTTTAGCAGCATCATATGACCCCTTTAAGCCTATGTAGCCGATGCTTTGATATTAAATACTGAAGTTTAAGCAGCACACTCACCGAACACTTGTAGTGTAGTTTCTCTTGTAAGTTGGTCTCCAGCACTAGTTACTACAGTTAATCTGTATCTTCCAGAATCCTCCAGTCTCAGGTTCCGGAGCTCCAGTGCGAAAGTGTTTCTGTCAAAACTGACTCTGTCTCTGTATGCTGGGACTATTACAGTTGAATCAGACAGTGCTGTCAATATTAGTGTTGTTCCAAAATGCCACTGAACTGTAACAATTGATGAGGAGGGCGGGATATCAGTAGCAAACACCACACTTCCTCCTACGGCTCCATACGCCGGACCAGAAAACTGCAGCTCTTCCCCTAAATACTGCCCTATGTCAAAGAAAGAAAGAAAGAGTTATTGACTAATTGCTCTACATGGCATACTTTTTATCTGCTACAACTACTGTAGTTAAATATTTAGTTGGATCCACAATTTCACAACAACAAAAACAATGATTAACTGCAAAGGCGGACATATATTTTTCTACAATAACATAATTACAGACATCCCAAGTCTCCCGGAAGTCCCGGGAGTCTCCCGCATAATGATAGCGGCTCCCTGATGCCCGCAAATTAGTTAAAATCTCCCGGAATCTAGAGCGAGCAAAAGCACATGCGAGACAGAGACTGTGTTTCAAATCGTGTAGCGCGCGCACGGGCACGGCAGAGAGCGAGAGGGAGCGAGAGACCTTGCGTGTGTGTGCTAGTGCTGCACAACCGGAGGCTGCAGT
>NC_056587.1:3815260-3815352 GCF_018340385.1 Cyprinus carpio
ACGACGTTAATTCGTGGCCATGATTTCATAAATCCTTGTTGAGTTTTAATGACGAAGTATTATGAGTGAATCTAGCCAGCACATTAATTAAT
>NC_056587.1:3819489-3819605 GCF_018340385.1 Cyprinus carpio
TGCTGCAATGTAAAAAGCAGCAAGCCAACATGTCCAAGTTGAGTGCACCCATAGCTCACAGTGATCCTGTAAGTGACTTCTACCTATAGCTCAGGTGTTTTGCCTCATATATATAT
>NC_056587.1:3819688-3819780 GCF_018340385.1 Cyprinus carpio
TCAAGCCAGCAGAAGTGTGCTTCCTTCAGAAAGGATTCTTCTCTCACTACCCTCCAGAAATGCTGGCATGTGAAAGCCAGGGTATGGATTGA
>NC_056587.1:3820116-3821009 GCF_018340385.1 Cyprinus carpio
AGACTTACTCAGCTTATTACATATAAAGCACAATAATTAAAATTACATCTTAAAACCAAGTTTTAGGACTTTTAAAATTTGGTCATAATTCTTACGATGGTGACCTCATATTTCCTCTTCCTAGGGATGCGGAAAATTGGGTCCAGACTTCCACTGGCCATCTCTATTCCCTGCTTGGTAAAGTGGGCAAACCTCTGGCCATGGCTATAGTATTAAATAAAATAAAATTACATTTACTGCTGCCCCAGATTACCAATGATAATATCCTGAATTTGTCTTGAATTTAAAGACACTGGTACCCTTCAATCTCAAGATTCTCCACCAACACTGTGCACCACCACCTCCTTAAGCAGGGCATGTCATGCTGAAGACACCAGAGTACAATAAATTTACAGTTTAAGTTAAAAGTTATGTAAGTTAATATGGAGGCCCAACTCACAATTTCCAGAATATAAAAAAAAAAACAAAAAAAAAAAACAAATGCACATATTTTAACCATAATAAAAAAATAGCATCCAATACAAAATAACAACATGTATCAAAAACAACAACATACCAGGAGTACTGCAAATATAGCACAATTAATTTTATGTGTGCATATTCTGAAGTCAGCAAGCTAAATAATACGAAAAAGAGAATCCTCTATTGCAACAGTATGACTCCCATTACATTAACAAAAACTGCTTTAGGTGGAACTGAGAAAGGAAACAACCGACAGCTGCATCACCGAGCACTGACATTGTGCTGCCATCCTTATTCTGCAGTCCTTATTCCATTTACACATAAGCCTAATGACAGTAAAATAAAGTAAACCTGCATGTATGACAAGGGCTATATGTATTGTTCATGCACTTTATCTGAGATAACATGAAATAAAAAAGTTTTTGTTTTTT
>NC_056587.1:3821032-3822266 GCF_018340385.1 Cyprinus carpio
ATGCCATAATGTTGTCGAGGGAGCCCCTTTTAAAAATAAATAAAAAGTAATCAAGTTTAATGATCCGCAAACTAGCTTAGAGATGTGTGTTAGTGTGATAGGGTCTTGCCTGGTGATTGGAGAGTGTTCAGGTTGTAAGGTTGAAGTGAGAAATAGTCAAAGTAGTAATAGCCCAAGTTGTGACAAACCAATAATTTAAAAAGTGATATGCAGATAAATGTCCTTTGCAAATTATTTTTACCTTAACATCCAGGCCTGTTATACGGTCAATGGTCCCGAGACAATGTGCTGTGCAACAGACCTGATAAAAACAAAAACAAAGCATCAGTTACTAACAACTACTGGAACAGACACAAAAAGTTCTGTTGAGGAACTGCAGAACATTTCAGTCTTAGGAACACGACTGACAAACAGCTATATTTCAAACGATCAGAGCAAGTCTTGGGAACACGACTAACAGTAGATCAAACAGTCTGAACAAGGCTGGGGAACACACCTTCCAGTAAACATCTTTCTTTAGAAACCTTAAGATGTTTCGGTAAGGTCCGTGAGTAAAGCCTTGTCCTCTCTCTGAATATTGGGAATCCAGGAACAAAATCTCTCTTTTAAGTAGCTTAATAACCTACAGGGAAAGTAGTCTTGGAAATGAGTCAACAAGTCTTCACCATTACTCAAAAGATCCAAGTCAATGGCAGGATTACAATAGGTTAAAAAGAAAAGAGGACCTACAACTTAAATGTGTTTATTTCAGTATAAATCCTCCATCCTCATAAGTGTGATTTTGGAATAAATACTAAAAATTCACTTACACACAGCAGATAGTGCTCTGGGGTCCATAGGGGGAAAATCAAGGCATCTGTCTTTTGGGAGTCCAAATTAAACAAGAAAGATTGTATTGCAAGTTTGCATTCAATTTGATTAAGGCTATTTTCAACTCTGCCTGAGAATGCTAGCAAAACTCTTTCATCTTTGATCTTTAATTTCATCTACTTTTGGAAGAGCTTTCTTTTCTTTTCTTTTTTTTAAAAAACTTTATTTTACATGATTTTATTTAAATTTGTAATGACATTTGAAGCACCTTTTTCATTTGCATTTTAGTCATGTTGTATGACCTTGAAGTGTTTTTATCTTGTTGTGTGATGCAACTTTATTTTGAAAAGTGTTTTTTAAGATATAAGGATTATCATTATTACTTGAATGTATTGTGGTTACTTACTGGAAGAGGTCACAGGAT
>NC_056587.1:3822611-3822735 GCF_018340385.1 Cyprinus carpio
AAATGATAGTTGTACTAGAATAGATCTTAAATGTAAATGTATTAAAATAATGAAATCGAATTAGAAATACCCAAAATGGCTTTTCCATATGCATCAAGGGTGATATCTCAACGAGAAACCTGTT
>NC_056587.1:3822785-3822853 GCF_018340385.1 Cyprinus carpio
ATGTTACGCATAAGGAAGATGTGGCTTGCTGGGGAGAGAGAGTTCATGAAATAGTTGTTCTTTCCAAT
>NC_056587.1:3822953-3823082 GCF_018340385.1 Cyprinus carpio
GTGTCATACAATGCATAGTGCTCTGCGGAACCAGTTGCAGGATGGCCATTAAGATCAGGTGGGCCTTTTTTCAACTGCAACCATGGCAAATTTCTTTTCAGTTCCCCTCTCTTAGCAGATCTGGGATAG
>NC_056587.1:3823412-3823488 GCF_018340385.1 Cyprinus carpio
GCTCCCCAAACTTTTTGAAACACTTTGTTATAAGTGCTCCTTGTTTTCATCTCCTCCCTCAAATGGAGGAGAAGAT
>NC_056587.1:3824403-3824574 GCF_018340385.1 Cyprinus carpio
AGAAAATGCATGGTAATTTTGCAAAATTTTTATCTACACTTAAAGCAAAGAACTTGCTGGACTAAGATGTGGAAAGACATGCTGCACAATGACTCACAATGAGCAAGAAAATGCATGGTAATTTTGCAAAATTTTTATCTACACTTACTGTATAACTGCATGGTTTTGTAA
>NC_056587.1:3824742-3825818 GCF_018340385.1 Cyprinus carpio
TAAACTTCATATCAAAGACCCCAAGCACTTTTGCCACTTCATTCCCTAGCCTACCAAAATTGTATTACTCCTATTCTCTCAGCATTCCTTTAACACATCTTTTATGGGGTGCAATTCATTGTGCCCTTGCAAATTAGCCTAGTAATTTGCTATCAGATGCCTCCTCCTCAATACCAATGCCATTTCTCCCACTTCTACTTGTATTGCAGAAACTGGCGAACTTTTAAAAGCCCCACTGCACACTTTCAATGCCTGTGCCTAAATTAGATCCAATTCTTTCTAAAGATACCTAGCTGCTGAAATATACACTATACTACCATAGTCCATCATAGATCTTATCATAGCCACATAAATTCTTTTCAATCATTGACAACTTGCATCTCATTCTCTACCAGTCAAGCATCTCATAACATTTATTTTTTTGCTTTTCTCTTGTATTCTTATAATATGATCTGCCCATCTCAGACAAGAATCGAACAGGCCCACTAAAAATGTAAACTTTCCTTTCTGGTTCTTTACTATACAGCCTTATTTCCAGCTTTCATCAATCCTTTAGGGGGCGTAACTTGTAGCAAGGGGCAAGACATCTCAAAACGAGATGTTGTCGGCAAGATGGCCACTTGTATAGACATAAAATATGACAATATTTTCCCAGAGATAACCATTTAAATTGAAGTGTACAAGTCATTTTCATACAGTAGTATTTGTTTCTGGAGATGATAAATTTATTAAAACCTAACCTTCCTTGGCATTCTGGCTTTTATCTGTTATTTACTTTTAACCCTCCTATTATCCAAGGTGTCAATTTGACCCCAGGCTCTTTTAGCTGTATAAAACATAAGACATTAATTACATTTTACACACGTTTTGGTTGTTTTGGGTGGTATTGGGGTCACAATGTCATGCTATAATTTTATTACATTCACTATAATTGTATATATTCAGTATGATATTTAAAAAAACGTATCTAACCTAACATAACCATGTAGTATTGTGAGAACCACTGATAGTTCACATGACATGGGGGTCCAGCCCCCCCATGATGCTATCACCCCATTATTATCATCATCACTGCT
>NC_056587.1:3826178-3826245 GCF_018340385.1 Cyprinus carpio
TTTCTTATGCTCATCAAGGCTGCATTTATTTGATCAAAAATACAGGAAAAAATCTAATACTACGAAA
>NC_056587.1:3826484-3826634 GCF_018340385.1 Cyprinus carpio
ATGCAGCCTTGATGAGCTTTAGAGACTTCTTTAAAAAACTCTTACTGATCCCAAACTTTTGACTGGTAGTGTANGTAAAATAACATTTTTCTATTTTAATATACATTAAAATCTATTTATTCCTGTGATGCAAAGCTTAATTTTCAGCTG
>NC_056587.1:3826848-3834119 GCF_018340385.1 Cyprinus carpio
CTCCTGCGCGTCCGGCAGGATAGGCAGGTAGCCCCTGAGAGAGATTTTAAATGATTCCTTGAGCTAAATTGACCTGTTTCCCTTACATAACTTACATTAATTCTAGTAACGGATACCTTAAAGATGAAATATTCCCTCTTTGGTTATTTAATATTTGTACGCAATAAGCATCATATTTCATAGACTCATGAATTCACTCATTTTGAGTAATTAATTCCCAGAAAGTGATTGTTGCATACAAGTATACTGGAGTAATGGCTGGATGGAAGTTAGCTTTGCACACAGAATAAATTTATTTTCAAAGGATATAAAAATAGAAACCTTTATTTTATATTGTAATAACATTTTGCAAGATTACTGAATTTTTCTGTATTTTTGATCAAATAAATGCAGCCTTGATGAGCTTTAGAGACTTCTTTAAAAAACTCTTACTGATCCCAAACTTTTGACTGGTAGTGTATTCTAACCAAACATATACTGTTAGAATGAGTATAGGCCTACTTGTTTTTATTATAGACCTTGATAATTAATACGTACAAATACGTTGTAAAAAAATTTACCTTTAAAAAGAAAGTCATCCATCTACTACAGTACTATCATCGCTCGGATTACAGCGTCACATGCCTTCCTGTTGAGCGTCATTTTTCTCCAGTGAGGGGGGTGGGGGGCAGAATGTTTGATGAATTACGATACAGCACTTATATTATCAGGGGCGAACTTAGTGATTTGGGGGCCCTAAGCAAATTTCAGGTATGGGGCCCCAACACAATAACTATGTGCTCTTTTACGTCTAACCCTTATTTTGCTCTCTCTCTCTAGTTTATAGTTTATTTACGTCTTCACAACTAAAATAAATAATTAATCAACTTGATGCTGTTCTAAATCCACATTAGGCTTATTTTTTTCAGATCACATTCACTTCAGTTCATTGCAATCTTACAACACTCCGTTAATCAGTGAAGCAGTCTGCACTGCACAATCAATCACAATCACTGCATCAGTCTCTTATATACATGTTTCCAATGAGAGACTCACAAGCTGTGGTAAACCAGCACCCCGATAAAAACTCTGCACCCTTGAGCAGATGAGTGAAAAATACCTTTACCCTATCCAGAACACAAATGTCATTACCGTATCAATGGTTCAGCTACTGTGAAGGAATGAGGGAATTACAACAATAGCAGCCTTTAATCCTCCAAATAACTGGGAACACAGAACAGGCAGGAACACACACACATAGCACATGGGGTAGATATTCAAAAACAGGTGCTAGACACAGGGCTTAAGTAACAAGGAACTAATAAGTTGATTAAAAACACAGGAGGAAACTAATCAAGAAACTTAATGGGGAACAGGAAAACCAAATATGGGCATAATCAGACACGGGAGAAAGCTATAGGTAATGGGGAGAACATGGGAGAGAAAACACAAGACTGACACACTGGAGCTTTACCCAATATGTTTTGCCTAATATCAGATGGGGCCCCTTGATACTTACCCCAGGGCCCTAAGCGGCCTCTCTCTTACCCCATAAACTTATTGGTTAAGTCCACACCTTTATATTATTGCACTGACTTGGCTGTTTACTGTAGGCAGAGTGTCAATCAATGCATTTTGGAGAATCGTGAACATAAATACAAAGAAATTAAGTTGCTTGTCAGATTTTCCTAACAAGGAACCATATTTTTTACAATAACAATTTGTATGAAATATAGGTTTAAATCTTAGGTATTTAAATCATTTTTAGATTGTGTCCACGTCTGATCACTGAGGACCAGAATAAAATGTCACTTCCTCATGTCTTTTGCCTGAGTGATGATGTGTTCAGGTCTAAGGTGAATTTAGTCAAGAATGTGGCCTTTGTTTTTCCATGGGCATTTGTCCATTCATTATCAAAAAGCAGCTAAAAAAAAAAGAATGAGGATGTGTCTGATGATTTCTGAGGGAACTGTTTCATGCATGGGGACAATAGTATAGCTAAGCCTGAGTAGTTTATAAATAAATATAAATACAATTAATATTTAAATTTAAAGACACTTGCCAAAATATTGAATAAATGAGCACAGACAGGATGTCAAATGTGTAGAACTGGTGTTCAATCTGCTGGAGTTCTGCAGATTCCACGTGAGCCTGCAAATGATCATTACAATACCAGATCTGCAGATATGATTCTATGTTATTAGTACTTGTCCTATTTTAGTATGTCATGTTTTCCACGCTTCAGTAACAGACATTTAGCTTTTTATAACTCAGCGTATACGTTAATGGCTTTGACCCTAATCTTTTACTGTTACAGAAATACACTTCTGTATTTGTGACTTTGTAAGGAATTCATGTAAGGAAAAAATACCTTTGTCCATATTGAGGAAACAATTTGCTAATTGTAACTGCATGAGTGGAGCACATAGGAACATATATATATATATATATATTATCTTTAAACTGTAAAATAAATAAATAAATAAATGATACCGCCCTGATAGATCATATTGCAGTAGATGTGTTTCAGTGTCTTTCACTTCCTCACCTGCGCACAGGGAGGAGGGGTTTGATACCGGAACAGGGACATGACCTGAAAGCATGTAATAAAATAAACCAACCAGATGACTTCCTTAGTGTTTTACTGCAAAGCCACAGAAAAGAATAACAGAGCGCTTATTTTGTGATGTCAGCTGAAACACACACATGATGCTCCTAGAATGGGATGAACTGGACTGGACTGCTCATCTGTAGGGAGGAGTAAGGCCCTTGGCCTTCTAAATGTTCCTTCATCGTTCCCTGTACTCGTTCCATCTCCTCGAGCCTTGAGTTTAGGGATAGGATAGGAATGAAAGTGGAAAGTATGAGGTGTATGTAAAGTGCTACTAAATAGAGATTTCACTGGCTGCAGTGCAGGGGGATTAAAAAAGAAAGCCTTTAAATATATATACACTGTAAAACTGAAATCTACAGATACAAACAGATAGTAAAGTGCAATAAAAATAAAACCTGAATGTGTATCCTGGTGTTTCCTTTCCACTACTCTCAAACAACACATCACAGAAACATCTAGTCATTTTAGCAGAACGCTTTTATCCAAAAGCGACTTACAAATGAGGACAATGCAGAAGCAATCAAAATTAAAACAATACTCAATTAAGCTTAAAATTTCTTGAAAATGAAATGGGGCAGACTTAGAAAAGGGGTTGATATAAAGGTAATCATAAAAAATTAAATGTGAGTAGCAAATCAAATTAATTTCACAGACAATGCTTCAAAACAGGGTCAATAAATGATTTTACTTAAGCACCAGACCTTAACCTATTTTTAAAAAAATATGTTAGATCGGGTCTCCACACCAGATAATATTTAGGATCCAGCCCGTGACGCCAGATCCATCAGAAAATATCAGTTTGTCCAGTAACAGAATAACTAGTCAGCAGCGCTAGCTGTTAATACCAAAACCCTGTCAGCAGCAAGTCTTAAAAATACCCAAAACGAGTGTTTAACAGTCTTCTGTCAGTCAAGAAGTTGACCGAGGAACAGAAAAGTAACAGAGTTTATTGAACAATCTTTCAATTGCACATCAATGTTCAAACTTCGTCCTGACCAGCACAAGTCCAACATGTACTGTTATACACAACAACAACATCCCATAAACCTTGGGGTTTCCATAAACATTCCTCGTATCTATCTCTTATCATACACACAAACAGATCATAAAACCCCACAAACATGAGATTGAACAACAATGGAAATACAAAAGAAGGAAAAATTTACAAGAAATATAATAAACAGAAACATAATAAATGAATAGACAATAAAAATACTTAATATAATGATAAATGCTAAAAAAAATCAAAAAATAAAAATCATCAAATAATAACTCTATGAATTAGTGAACTATGAATGACTAATGATTATTATGAATAAATTATTATAAATTAAGTAAAAAACATGAAACCAAAAACACAACAAACTTGCATTTGCATGTAGCGAGGATCTAAGGATCCTTCAAATAAAACAGACTGGATAGATTTTATATTGAGAACCTCGGCTGATTACAGCAATGTTTGTGATGTTAAAGTTAACTCTGTACATTTGTTTTGAAAATTATTTTTTTTCAGTTGTGTTATGACATATAAAATAAATGGCATACAAACATTATAAATAAGAGAACAGTAGTTATATCACCTTTTGGAAAAAGGTCGGAATAATATACTTAGATTAAATCAGATTGTCACAACCACATGGATTCTCCTTTGTTTTGTGTTTTCTAGCCCGCTCACTTCTTTTTTAGTGTGGTTAGTCATAGTTAAGGATCTCACTATGTTACCATGTTCAGGGTAAAGTGTCTTTGTTACTATCCTCATATTAGGTCTGTGTTTTTTAAGCTACTGTCTATTCAGTTTCCCAAGGTTGTCGTGGTCTTGTCAATATTACGTGTATCAGCCAGTCTTCTCCCTTGTTTGGATTTACCTATCTCGTGGATTTATTAAAGACTGCTTTGTCTTCATCTCTCGTCTTTCATGTATTTATCAACACAGCTCCATTGACACAGATAATATAACTTCCATATAAATAATGGACACAAAAATGTGATTTATTAAAACTCAATAATATTTACAAACAGAAGAAAAAATGCCATTTATTTAATTTCCCATTATAACATTGAGCTCAGAAGTCTAAAAGGTGAATTCTAGTCATGAACGTAACCTGTTTTCATTAACCACTATCCTTATTTTGTTTGGTCCAGTACAAGGGAAGAAAAGAATGAGTGATGTGTCTTCTAATGTCTATAAAATTTAAAACATTGTTTGGACATACAGTAAAGACATTTGCAAGAAAAGATCAAAATGAATTTGAAACTGAAATACTGTAAACTTGTATTTTTCTGGTACTTGTGTTAAGGAGAAAATCCATAGAATTACCTTCTAATCTTTCTCAAGTATGTTAAGCAGACAAGACTGAACTACACTCCCCTATTCACAACAAAGCATAATCAAGCTAAAAATACTGAATACATTAACACAGATGAATTTAGAATTCTATAAAAAGAACAGGTGTTAAATATGCTTTCTACTGTGTGCACTACTTGACATCTTAACATACTCTTGGACTTAAATAATGGCAGGTGCTTTATATGGACTGCAAAATGGCTTTATTTTTATTTTCTTGTTTTGTTTTTTTTCTGAGAGGCGTGATTTAAAGACAAGAGCTTTAAGGGGAGCTGGAAACAAATTTATAGCCTAATAAAATATGGATAGTATGGAACATTGGGGACCCAGGGTCTGCTCTAATCACAGTTATTAGTCAATCAAAGTAATAATATAAGTGCTATGCAATATCTCTGGCGCAACAGCTGTAATCTAAGTGATAATAGTAGACTGGATGACCTTCTTTTAAAGGTAAATGTTTAATTTTAAGGGGTTAGTATGTATTAATTATAGGAGGCTATAATAAAAACAAGTAGGGCTATACTGCGTTGTCTGTGGTTTCAGAATTCTGCTGTGTGGTGCATAGGATGACCTAGATGAGTCTGAAAGTCTCAGTCCATTCCCTGATGACCAGGGTGAATAAAATGTCACTTACTTATCCTACTTTTTGCCTGAGTGATGATGCATGCTCAGGTCCTAAAGGAGATTTTATTCATGAATGTGGCCTTTTGTTTCTTTTATTACCACTATCAGTTTTTATCTTTTTTTTATTGGCCCAGTGCAGGAAAGAGAATAATGAGGATGATTTTCTGAGGAACTGTTTCTATGCATGTGGTCACTAGTATAGCTGTTTCCGAGTAAGTAATTTATGCATTATAAATTAATATAAATATAATTTATACTTAAATGTAAAACACAAAAATATTGGGACGAATGGGAGCACAGACAGGATGACAAAAGAACTGGTGTCTTCAATCTGCTTTCTATTGAGGCTCCTGTGTGTGCAGATTCCCATTGAGCTCGCAAATGGTCATTACACCTGTGAGCTGCAGATATGATTTCCTATGTTGTTAGTACTTTGTCTCCATTTTATTGTTATTTCTATGTTTTTCACATCAGTAACAGACATTTGGCTTTTTTATAACCTCAGATAAAGTGTATAATGGGCAAATGGCTTTTGGACCCTAATCTTTTTAATGTGCCAGAAATATACTCTATGTATTTGTGAACTTTGCCAGGAACTATATATGGAAAAAATACCTTTGTGCATAGTGAGGAATAAGTTTATAATTAAACTGCATGAGTGGAGTTATCATAGAAACATTGAAGTTGATGGAAGAAGTTTATAATAATGGCTTCAGTAATACGTCATGCACAATTTATCTTTAAGTGTACAAAAAAAAAAGGAGGACAAAATTGATACAGCCTGATGAATCAATCTCAAGAGTAGATGTGTTTCTGAGTAGCCTTCACTTCCTCACCTGCGCACGGGAGTGAGTGGGTTTGATACCTGAACAGGGATCGTGTGAGCACAAGCATGTAATAAAATAAACCAACCAAATGAGCTACCATATTGTTTCTACTGCAAAGCCATAGAAAAGAATAAAGAGCACTTATTTTGTGATGCAGCCCAAACACACATATGATGCCTTTCCTAGAATGGGATGAACTGGACTGGACTGCTCTCACCTGAGGAGGAGTAGGAGCCCTTGGCCTTCTTGAATTCTTCAAGTTTTATATTTTCATATTGTCATTCATACCTATTTTCATGATTGTCATTCTCAGAGTACATGTTCACTATCTCTCCTGAATCGCCTCCATCTCCCCCCAGCCTTTCTGCAGATCAATAATTTATAGGCCTATGGCCCAACAATATTTTTTTCACTATAATCAAAACATCAGACAGAAATGATGTTGTCACTGGAAGTTAAATTAAATGTAAAAATATGTTGGTTGATAAACAAAATGAAACAGAAAAGCCCACTGAGCAAACAGTGTTAATGCCTCATCATGACCGAATATTGTCAATATCCACCTTAAGATATTTAAGTAGATCAGCATGTCTTTGTGCAGTGACATGTGAAAGATTAATGTCCATTTGAGCTTATCAGGTAAATAGTCTCATCTATCATCAAACTCTTTAAGCACAGGTATTTAAAGAGTTTATTGATGGATGAGTTTTTTTTTTTTTACTTTCAGAAGAGACTGAAGAGGTTACTCACTGTCTTCGTCTGTTTTGTGCTGCTGTTTAAGGAAAGAAAAGACTTCTAATGAATTTGACACTGAAATAAATATATACTGAATTATCTGTAATATGAATAGTTAATCTGAAATCTATTATATATTGTATTTATC
>NC_056587.1:3834438-3834607 GCF_018340385.1 Cyprinus carpio
ACAATCCCAGCTATCGCCCCTGATGACAGCCCTCCTCCTCCTCCTCCTCCTCCTCCTCCTCCTCCTCCTCCTCCTACTATGGAAAAGATACAAGAATCAAAAGACCAAGGCCATTTACTACACACAATACTAACAGTAATACACTTGAACTAGTCGTAAATTAAGAAGT
>NC_056587.1:3834843-3835107 GCF_018340385.1 Cyprinus carpio
TGTCTGTTTCATTAAACTTCCAGCTGAATGAGGCAGAAGGTTCAGAATTTGCAGAACAAGAGAGTGACACACGAACACCTAAATCCACCACATCCTCACCCTTAACAGAAACATCTTCTGGTCCATCTAGAACACAAACAAAAGACTCACTGATAAACTGAGCACTGAAGTATGTCTGTATTTCATCAGGTTTGAGCTCAAATCATCTTGATGTTTGAATGTTTCACACTCACAGTTGATGATCAGGCTGAGTTTTGCCGTCTG
>NC_056587.1:3835418-3843999 GCF_018340385.1 Cyprinus carpio
AGCTGATAAAAGACTGAAAATCTGTGTCTCAGACAAGAGTAAAACAACAGAAATCTATCGTCTAAAAGTTATTTCAAAATAAATTATAAAGCTTCAAATTTTCAAGACAGTTTTAACATGATTTCCATGTAACAACACTTTTAAAAGTTTAAACATGAGAGTGTCCTAAGTAACACTCATCTGTGCAAATCTGGTTCAGTAACAATTAACCACAAAGCTCACTGCAAATAACAGCAGACTTGTGCATATCTAAAATATTATTATTATACTCTCATTAGTACTTCTGCTACTCACTTTTGCAATTTTTACACATCCATTTTTAGTTTACAGCATATTAAATTGCTTTATGTCGCTTTTTCCACTTCCAGGTATTAAATTAATTTCATACAATCATATATTAAAGGGGTCATATGATGCGATTTCAATTTTTCCTTTCTCTTTGGAGTGTTACAAGCTATTGGTGCATAAAGAAAATCAGTAAAGTTGCAAAGACTAAAGTCTCAAATCCAAAGAGATATTCTTTATAAAAGTTAACACTCATCCCCGCCCCCCTGAAATGGCTCGTTCTGACACGCCCCCACATATCTACATCAGTATGTGGGAAGTTTTGCATAACGATGCACAGATGTTCACGCAAAGAAAGAAGGCAAACCTTTTATTCTCGTTGTAGTATTGTTGTTGCCGCCGCCGCCCCCATGTCGTATAGACGCTGTGTGTTTCACCGTGAAAGCAAAACTACTTTGTTTGGCCTTCCAAAATAGGACGATATCCGCTTCGTCATGCCTGGAGCTGATCCGTGCTGGTCGCTGAGGAAATACATCAACTGTGGATCGCCGAATCGGCTTTCACCGTGGACGAACATGTGGTTGCTGCAAGAACAAGGTACGCTCCTTCGTAGAATCCGCCTGCCGCACCGTTCTCTGGCCGCCCGCCTCTGCTCATTCAACCCAGCCGTGTGTCACTCTAGACCGCGGCTCACTCTAGGCCTCCGGCCTCCACTCACTCAAGGCTGCGGTTTGTGACATTGTTCCGTTGAGAAAGCGAAACTACTTTGTTTTTGCCTTCCAAAAGTAAACACGACTAGAAATCATGTTTATATCACGTTTATAATGGCCGGCCGGACAAGGCTTCACAATATGTTAAGAGGCGTAACATTTCCATCTCACGCTGGATAGCTGGCCAATCACAGCCATAGACAGTAAAAGAAATGGACACAGCGACCCCATTGGATTCAACGGAGACAAGTGAAGTCGGGGGAGGTCCAAGATGGCGCCTTGTTAAGTCAAAGTTTTCAGAGCTCCTGACCAAACTTTATATATTAAGAAAGTATAGCTGTATTAACTTATTTTTTCATTACATTTGCTAGATCATATTTTAGTACATACAATTAAGAGCATAAATATGCCATTTGACAAACGCAAAGAGCGATCAGACACTATCGACATCATGGATGTCAACGATTATGCTTCTCCTGCTGTAAACGAGCTAGATCTCTGCGCGACTTCACTCCCTGTCACTCCTAGCAAGCCACCTGCTCATAAAAAGGTAAATCTTCAAGTCCAAACGAGCAGGCCGACTCTGCCATCATTTCTACACTCTCCTCGTTGATCAATACTCGGTTTGACGCACTCAAAGGAATGATTAGCGCCAATGCTCTGAAGATAGAAAGTCTGAAGAAAACGGTAGACTTTGTGTGTGCAGAAGTACAAGATCTAAAAACTAATGTGAAAGATGTAGATTCCAGGCTTAAAGATCAAGAACATCTCACGAGCACCTGGGAAACACGCATTTCTGATCTGGAGAGATACTCTCGCAGGTGGAATTTGAGATTGTTTGGAGTGCCTGAGACTTTCAAAGAAGATATCAGATCCAAAGTCATTCAAATCTGCAGCGAGACTTATCCCGAGGCCAAGAGCAAGTACCCTGATGTTGTTGACACTGTGCATCGGTTAGGGAGGAGAGGTGACCACACAAAACATGCAGTTCTCCTCACGGATTATCCGCGATGCCTTATGGAAAGCGGCCAAGAATTCCCAGTTTCTCAAAGACAACAACCTCCGCTTCGCAGAGGATCTGACTTCGCTGGACCGGGAGAGACGGAAGAACTTGTGGCCGAGAGTGAGAGAAATTAAAAGTTTATTTTAAATTGGTCAGTTAAGCTCTGTTCATCTCAGCTTTTTTCTCATCTATCAGTTTTGACTTTTTGCCTTTGTTTTGAATCGTGTTGAACAACTGTTCATTTGCTGTTCATTTTTTCAATGTCAATATCGTTCATTTCTCTTAATGCCAGGGGTCTAAGAAACAATGTGAAGCGCAAAGCCCTCTTTTTGTATGTTAAAAACCATGGATCAGACTTTTGCTTTTTTCAAGAAACCCATTCCACACAGGACGATGATAAATTTCTGAGGTCCCAGTGGGGCAGTGATGTATGGATGTCGCACGGCACAGAGCGATCAGCAGGTGTCACCATTTTAAAAAATAAGTTTGCTGGTGAAATTCTACACGTTGACAGTGATCCAAAGGCTCATTTTCTCTTATTAGTGCTTTCACTTGGTCAGACCATCTCAGTGTTATTAAATGTTTATGGGTACAATTCTTCTATAGAAAATACCACCTTATTGGACAATATCAGTGAAAATATACAGTACTGGTTAAATACCCCAATGCTGTTCTTATTTTAAGCAGTGATTTAGATAGGTTTTTCCCCAGAGCTGCTTCTATAAGTCCAATTATGAATAATTTCATGTTGCGTTTTTGCGTTGTTGATATATGGAGAGAAATATATCCACAGCAGAGACTCTATACGTGGAGCAGCAAGGACCATTCTAAGCAGTCCCGAATAGATTACTGACTCATTTCTCAAAGCCTAGCAAATAGTTTTAAATCAGTCAGCATTCATGCTACACCTCTTACAGATCACAGTGCAGTCTCTCTTAGGCTTTGTCTTTCTGCATCCCTTGATTTCAGCTCATCTCCTTCTTATCTGATAAACTTGAGTATGCTGACCTGCAGTCCTAAATTAGATGAGATGTACACTTATAGGAGCTGGGGTGCTTATATTAGATCCTAGACAAAAATGGCTGGAGGAGGGAGAATGTAACACAGCCCTATTTTTCCAGATTAGAAAAAGATAAGCTTAAGTACTTCACTAGTGAAACTCTTAATATTGAGGGGACAGTCACTAATAATCCTCAAGCAACTGCACATTTCTGTGCTAAATTTTACAGGAATCTAACATTTTCAGAAGGCGCCAGCCCATACTTTTCTGGAAGAGGTAAGGGTGTGCAGATCTCATCTCAGAGATGACAGAAATCTCTTTGTGATAGTGAAATTACTTTTATCTGAAGTTAGTAACCTCGAATTCTTAGAACTTAAAAACAATAAATCTCCCCGAGGCGGACGAGACTTACGCAGAGTTTTATAAACAGTTCTCCTAGAGAATTGTCTCCTTTTTTACTGGAAGGTTTTTGAAGAAAGTATATACAGAATAGAGGCTCTCCTGCGGACTCTCACTGCTAAAGGCTTAATTACTTTAATTCCTGAAGCCTAAGTAAGCATTTACTTTTAATTAACAATTGAGGTGTCCCATTTCTCTTGCTAAACAGTATTATAAAATTTTAGCTATTATGTTTGCTAAAACATTCAAATATGTATTGGGTTCTGTTATAGATGAGACACAATCTGTTTTTTTTTTTTTAACAAAAGACACATTGTTAACAATATAAGGTTGATTCTTGATTTATTAGATTATTCAGATTTGATTCATGAGGACAGCTTCCTTCTTTTCTTAGATTTCTAAAATGCTTTGATTTTTTAGAGCACCAATTTTATTAATTAATTCATTAGATAAATTTGGTTTTTTTGGGGATATGCTTTTCTCTATGTTTTGCAGAGTAATTAAAACCCTTTACAATAATGGAAGTGCTTCGATTAAATTAAAGAATGGCACATCACAAAGGTTTAGTTTTATCAGAGGGAGTGAGAGGACAAAGGTTGTCCCCTTTCTCCCCTATTTATTTCTTCTTTGTTGTGCAGCTACATTCAAGCATTTGTATGTAGAAAGTGCTATTCAGGACGATAGGTTTAGCTGATCAAAGAGAAAGTATTTATTAGTAGAATTAGCAGATGACACCCACCTTATTTTTGAGAGATGCTTCCCAAATCCCTATAGCAATGAATATATATAAAACTGTTCTCTGAAGCTTCAGGTCTTAATCTAAACTTATAAATAAATGTGAATTAAGGACTGTATTTTCAACTCACTATTTATAATATTCCAGATTAAATCCGAAATTACATATTTAGGCATTATGATAACTAAAAATCAAGATAAAAGATGTACCTTGAATTTTGATCAGTTATAATAAAGCCCAAAGAAGATTCAGTGCATGGTTGCAAGAGAGACTTGAGCTTGAGAGGCAGGAATACTCTGCTCTGTCTCTATATGTGGACTAACAAAATTTGTAAATCAGCTGATAAAATCCTGTTTAATTTTGTTTGGAAAAACAAAATCCCATTATCTTAAGAAGTCTGTATTAATGAACACATATGAGTATGGTGGGTTGAATTACCTTGATTTCTCTCTTCTTGAACAACACTTTCAAAAATTAATTGAATTAGACAGTTTTGTGTAATCAAACTCAATCTGGAATTTTATCCCCGATTACTTCTTTTCCAAATTAGGTGGTGCTCCCTTTCCTATTGATCTGTAATTTTAATATTGCTAGAATCCCTTACAGTTTATCTAGAATTTCACAAACCAGGCATTATTTGCATGGTCATTAATCTTTAAGCACAATTTCTCCCCTCACGCGGTACTTCATTTTGAACAATCAAGACATTGTATGATAAAGAGAAAATCTTTGATTTTTTAGTAATTGGTTTGAGAAAAAATTCTGATTTTTCCCAGTTGTTTTAACTCAGAAGTTATTCTTTTAGAAGTTACCAAGAATTTTTTATGTAAATTTAATTTTCAAGTTACTCCCAGAAGAGTTCTCCATTGTCATGGGCCGCTATTCTTAAAAGGCTGTTATCCTTTTTAAGGGACTCCTGTTAGATCATCCAGCACCTTATCCTATTTCTTTGGGCCATTTGGAAATCCCAGGAGGAAAACTATGCGTTTTGATTCACTCTCTTTCGATCATGTAACTTATAAGATTAAGATTCACATCTCCTGTTCAAAAAGAGGCTAGTAACAACTCCATATGTGATGTGTAGTTCTGTGAGAATATCGGTGTGAATCATATTCCGATTTGGCACAAAAAGAGTGAACTCTGTCTTTGAAATACATAATAACTAACAAGGTTAGATAAATCTCATTCAAATTGTTACACAGATTTTACCCAGCTTAAAGACTGTTTTTGTAAAAGGTTTAAATCAGACATAGATACAAGCTGTTCTGTTGTTTTGTGGACTGACCCCCTAATGAAACGTGCAATTTTCCACTAGTCCTTTAAAATTGAGATTGATCCTCACACAACAATGCCTTTTGTGGATTGTACACCTTCTCTAATGCAATCAATCGCTGTAAAGTGTGCTCCAAGTGAGGTTATGACATCTCCACAATGCCTCTGCTTGTTTAAGGATGTAGCTTGCTGTGGCTTCTATTTTAATATGGCAAAAACACAAAATTTAATGGCATATCTTCAAATATTTTAAACCTATTATTATTACATATCTTTGCGCTGATTTCATATGTCACCGCATAAATTCGCTTGCTCAAAAATCCCCTTTATATATTGATTTTTGAAAAGAGGTTCAACAGCTATTTCCCAAACTATTTCGTTCTTCTCAAGACTTCTCTAAAGCTATTAAAACACTTTATTTCCTATTTTCCTAATTAGGGCTCTGTCTAAGCTTTTGTTTTGTTATCATTTATTGACTGTTTGCATATACTATAATGGGGTTTGCAGTGTAATGTCACCTTTTTGCACATAATGTTGATATTATATGTATTTGTAGCCTGTGGGATCAGCTCCCCCATCACAGCACACCTCACTTTTCAGAGAGATGAACCTTGTGAAAACGGACAAAGGCTTCAGAATAAGGGCATAGAGGAGAAAACAATAACGCATAGTATGTGGAAAATAATGTGTTTTTTTTTTTTTCTTTACCTTAAAACCGCATAAAAGACATTTCATTACACCAAATACACAAAATAATGTTCTTTTTAGCAACATCATATGACCCTTTGGGCTCAGTAGCCGATGCTTTGATATTAAATACTGAAGTTAAAGCAACACCCTCACCGAACACTTGTAGTGTAGTTTCTCCTGTAAGTGTCTCTCCAGCACTAGTTGCTACAGTTAGTTTGTATGTTCCAGAATCATCCAGTGTCAGGTTCCGGAGCTCCAAAGCGAAAGTGTTTATGTCAAAACTGGCTCTGTCTGTGTATGCTGGGAATATTACAGTTGAACCAGACTGTACTGACAATATAGGAGTTGATCCAAAATTCCACTGAACTATATTAATTGATGTGGAGGGCGGGTTATCAGGAGCAAACACCACACTTCCTTCTACTGCTCCATTAGCCGGACCAGAAAACTGCAGATCTTCTCCTAAATACTGCCCTATGTCAAAGAAAGAAAGAAAGAGTTATTGACTAATTGCTCTACATGGCATACTTTTTATCTGCTACAACTACTGTAGTGAAATATTTAGTTCACAATTTCACAACAACAAAAACAATGATTAACTGCAAAGGCGGACATATATTTTTCTACAATAACATAATTAAAATAGTTCCAACTAACTAGTTATTATACACAGCAATTCAACATACATTTTTGAATGACAAAAAAGCCTCACCAAAAAGCGATAACATCCACAGCGTACAGAACAAACTCTCAGAAACCATCATGATCGAGCTCTCAGCTGTCAGGAGCTGCTGCTTAAATCATCTGAACTATTTACATCAGTTTTCAGTCAATAATAAACAGCAGTTCTAGACAGAAGAGCTCACTGCGCCATCTAGCGCTGGATATTAACACGAGTCTTACCTTTGATCATTCAGGAAAGTCAAGCGTGTACGTCTGCAGACTGCAAGACAGAGGCGTAACTTGAAGTTGTCCAAATCACACAGAACCACGCGAGATGTAGAAACGAGATGTTGTTGGCAAGATGGCCGCTCATGTTAAAACAACGGTGAGATTTTTTCCGAGATAATGGTTAAAATTTAAGTGCGTAAATCAGTTTCGTGTTGTGCATTATTGATTCTGGAGTTATTAAAACTTAACCTTCCTCAGCATTCTTGGCATTCATTTGTTAATTTTATGAAAAATATATGATGTTCTACATACACCCCAATGATGAATTAACAAAACTTAACTGTAAATTATTGATAACTTTTCCACATTCTGGGTCGTTTTTTTAAACATAAATGTCCACAGTCTACATATTCATGAATTAATATATTTATGTCCATTAAGGTCTGCCTTTAATTTACCTGTTACCATGGTGAATCGTAGTACAAGCCTGTCAACATACATTGCCAATGATAACAATGGTGATAACCTACAGACCATTTTGCATTTAGATTTATAGAAACAGACACCTGCAATATGTGGAAAAAACTGCATAAATTCTTTGTAAACTGAATTTATTAACTGCCATATAAAGTGCTTTCAGTTTTACAGAACAGAGACCAAACAAAAATGTAGAAATGCATGTACTCTGAACCTTTCTAACATGCATATAACATTCAGTAGAAAAATCACATCCAACAGAACATCAGTTATTACAAAGTGCCTCCAGCCTCATAAAATCAGCACTGCAGTATCCTGCAAATTCATTGTCGGAGTAGAATCCCTGTATAGTTTTCCCCTCCGTACACATCCCCTGTAGCCTTCACAGTCTTTGTATAGAGAATTGCAATGATTGAGATTCGATATGGAGTTCTGTAGGTCCTTCCATGCTCCTCTGAAAATGCGTCCCAGTTCACCACACCTGATGACAAAACAATAGAACACAAAATCTGTGTTGTGTTGCTGGCATTTGCAGGACATTCAGTTGTACAAAATTTGACAAACACTTCTCAAACCTTTCTCAAGTTCTAAACGTTTTGCTCTGCACTTGCTGCAATGTAAAAAGCAGCAAGCCAACATGTCCAAGTTGAGTGCACCCATAGCTCACAGTGCTCCTGTAAGTGACTTCTACCTATAGCTCAGGTGTTTTGCCTCATATATATATATAGGAGGGCAGAAGGAAAGAGTCAAAACTTACTGTCAAGCCAGCAGAAGTGTGCTTCCTTCAGAAAGGATTCTTCTCTCACTACCCTCCATGGCATGCCATGCATGTGAGAGGCCAAGGGTATGGATGCCGGGTATCTCCCATCGTGTAGCACCACATGGATGAAGAATCTCTCGTGAAATTTCCTCAGGCAGCGTAAACTATAACATAAGTCACTGCAAAATCAGTAGCCTCAATATTAAGTCATCATTAGCTTGTGACCAATATAAAGGAACGATCTTATTTACATTGTCTGTACCCTTCGCTGTGGCCCTGCAAATTGATAATTGTAGTTCTTGTTGCAATCTTAGATTAAGATTACAGTATATATAAGAAGTGAAAAGCTGGGAATGTT
>NC_056587.1:3844060-3844230 GCF_018340385.1 Cyprinus carpio
ACTGTAAGACATTTTGCTCAAAATCAGTGTTGAACTATTCATGTTCTAACTATTCCGGGGTGCATTTCCCAAAACCATAGTTGCTAACTAAGTTAGCAACTTTGTTAGTTGCAATGCAATTTCCCTTTGTCAACCAAGTTGCTAACAGGTTAGCAACTAACGCACCCCAG
>NC_056587.1:3844688-3864417 GCF_018340385.1 Cyprinus carpio
AAAGAACTTGCTGGACTAAGATGTGGAAAGACATGCTGCACAATGACTCACAATGAGCAACAACCAAAAGATTATTTTACCAATTACCTTTAAAAACAAATCAAAATAAAAGTAATAAAAAAATAAATTAAATTATTTTACCAAAAACAAATGTTTAATTCCAAAACTTTGCCATTTACCAATTTTTACCTTTATTTACTAAATGTTACAGTCCAAGTGTACATATAAATGCCTCACTCCAAGTAAATGCATGGTAATTTTGCAAAATGTGTTAAATATTTTATCTACACTTATTGTATAACTGCTGTTTTTTGCTGTGATTGCATGGTTTTGTAAATAAAATTTCCCCATGCCAGCTTGGTCAAGCTAGTTATTAAATGGACTTTAAAATTGCTTTCATAATAATTAGATGTTTATAGATTTAAGTCATGTTATTTATGTATTATGATCTATATAATTAAAAAGAAAGTAAACGTTTTGTCTAGGTAAGGTTATCAATTTTAAATGAAATATTAATGAACAGTACAGTAGAGTCTGGCGAGTCTGGCGAGTGTTAGATGTTCTTCAATTAACTCCAATACCTTTTGCTGGAACCACCGCTCCAAATGCTGTTACTCCTGTCTCCAGATTCTTAGTACCATCAGTATAGATCTGTGTAAAGTTTTTATATACTTCTGAAACATACTCATTAAACACACCTAATAATCAGCCTCTTCTTCTTTCCTTTTGATCTCTAAAAGATACCAATCTACCTCAGGACTAATAATCTTCCATGGAGCTATGACTGAATTTGCTACTGTAGGACTAAACTTCATATCAAAGACCCCAAGCACTTTTGCCACTTCATTCCCTAGCCTACCAAAATTGTCCTTCTTACTCCTATTCTCTCAGCATTCCTTTAACACATCTTTTATGGGGTGCAATTCATTGTGCCCTTGCAAATTAGCCCAGTAATTTGCTATCAGATGCCTCCTCCTCAATACCAGTGCCATTTCTCCCATTTCTACTTGTATTGCAGAAACTGGCGAACTTTTAAAAGCCCCACTGCACACTTTCAATGCCTGTGCCTAAATTAGATCCAATTCTTTCTAAAGATACCTAGCTGCTGAAATATACACTATACTACCATAGTCCATCATAGATCTTATCATAGCCACATACATTCTTTTCAATCATTGACAACTTGCACCTCATTCTCTACCAGTCAAGCATCTCATAACATTTATTTTTTTTGCTTTTCTCTTGTATTCTTATAATATGATCTGCCCATGTCAAACAAGAATCAAACAGGCCCACTAAAAATGTAAACTTTCCTTTCTGGTTCTTTACTATACAGCCTTATTTCCAGCTTTCATCAATCCTTTAGGGGGAGTAACTTGTAGCAGGGGGCAAGACATCTCAAAACGAGATGTTGTCTGCAAGATGGCCACTTGTATAGACACAAAATATGACAATATTTTCCCTGAGATAACCGTTTAAATTGCAGTGTACAAGTCATTTTCATACAGTAGTATTTGTTTCTGGAGATGATACATTTATTAAAACCTAACCTTCCTTGGCATTCTGGCTTTTATCTGTTATTTACTTTTAAACCCTCCTATTATCCAAGGTGTCACTTTGACCCCAGGCTCTTTTAGCTGAATAAAACATAAGACATTAAAAAATTTTACACACGCTTGGTTGTTTTGGGTGGTATTGTGGTCACTATATCATGCTATAATTTTTATTATATTCACTATAATTTTATATATTCAGCATGATATTTAAAAACGTATCTAACCTAACATAACCATCTAGTATTGTGGGAGAACCACTGATAGTTCACATGACACATGGGGGTAGGGGGAAAACTCCACTTTCCAGCCCCCCCCCCCATGATGATATCTGAACGCTCCCCATTGGGAAAGGCTATCAGTAGCACTCTCCATTATTACTCTCATCATCACTGCTGCTAACTTTCAAGCAAGTGATTAAATAAGGCGTTCTGAGCTTTTTAAAAAACAAGCTGAAAAAAACAAGCCCAATATTATTTGATTATTTATTATCATGATTTTTATTTATGATCAATTATTTATTTACCAGTAAATGAGCCGTGGAGGTGGGGAGGTACTGTACATCACCATTCCACTCCAATCATCATCTCTCATAAATCTCCAGTCACCTTGTGAGCAGAATAGGATAGTAGAGATGGAAAAGGAGAAAAGACAAGAGCTTAAAGGGGAGCTGTAACATAGCCACATATTTATAGCCTAATAAAATACAAAACCAGTCAAAAGTTAACGACCATAAAGATTAATAAACATTAAAACAGGAGTTTCTTATGCTCATCAAGGCTGCATTTATTTGATCAAAAATACAGGAAAAAATCTAATACTACGAAATATTATTATGTAAAATAACATTTTTCTATTTTAATATACATTAAAATCTATTTATTCCTGTGATGCAAAGCTGAATTTTCAGCTGCAGTCTTCAGTGTTACATGATCTTTCAGAAATCATTCTTATATGCTGATTTATTATCAGTGCTGGAAACTGTTGTGCAGCTTAATATTTTTTTTTTTTAGAACCTGTGATACTTTTTTTTCAGGATTCTTTGATGAACAAAAAGTTAATAAAAAGAACATTAATTTAAAATAGAAATCTTTTCTAACAACATGCACTACCGTTCTAAAGTTTGGGGTCAGTAAATTTTTATTCTTTCTTTTTTTGAAAGAAATGAAAACTTTTATTCAGAAAGGATGTGTTCAGTTGTTAAGAAGTGATAGCAAAGATTTATATTGTTAGAAAAGATTTCTATTTTGAATAAATGCTGTTCTTTTTAAACTGTATAGCAAAAAGTATCACAGTTTCCAAAAAAAACATTTGGCAGCACAACTGTTGCCAATAATGATAATTCTAATAATAAATCAGCATATTAGAATGATTTCTGAAGGATCATGTGACACGTTATACTGGAGTAATTGCTGATGGAAATTCAGCTTTGCATCACAGAAATAAATTATATTTCAAAGGATATAAAAATAGAAACCTTTATTTTATACTGTAATAACATTTTGCAAGATTACTGAATTTTTCTGTCTTTTTGATCAAATAAATGCAGCCTTGATGAGCTTTAGAGACTTCTTTAAAAAACTCTTACTGATCCCAAACTTTTGACCGGTCGTGTATATTCTAACCAAACATATACTGTTAGTATGAGTATAGGCCTACTTGTTTTAATTATAGACCTTGATAATTAATACATACAAATACGTTGTAAAAAAATGTACCTTTAAAAAGAAAGTCACCCATCTACTACAGTATATCATCGCTTGGATTACAGCGTCACATGCTTTCCTGTTGAGCATTATTTTTCTCCAATGAGGGGGGTGGGGGGCAGAATGTTTGATGAATTACGATACAGCACTTATATTATCAGGGGCGAACTTAGTGATTTGGGGGCCCTAAGCAAATTTCAGGTATGGGGCCCCAACACAATAACTATGTGCTCTTTTACGTCTAATCCTTATTTTGCTTTCTCTCTCTAGTTTTACGTCTTCACAATTAAAGTAAAAAATTAGTCAACTTGATGCTGTTCTAAATCCACATTAGGCTTATTTTTTTTCAGATCACATTTACTTCAGTTCATTGCAATCTTACAACATTCCGTTAATCAATGAAGCAGTCTGCACTGCACAATCAATCACAATCACAATCACTGCATCAATCTCTTATATACATGTTGTTACAATGACAGGATTCACAAGCTTGTAGAACTCAGCACTTCACAAAAACTCTGCACCTTGAGTGATGAGTGAAAATTTTACTCTATCCAGAACACAAATACACACTGTATCACGGTTCAGCTACTGTGAAGGAATGAGGGAATTACAACAATAGCAGTCTTTAATCCTCCAAACAACTGGGAACACAGAACAGCAGGACACATAGCACGGGGTAGATATTCAAAAACTAGACGCTTGGTGGATAATTTCTGGAAAACACAGGGTTTAAGTAACAAGGAACTAATAAGATGATTAATGAACACAGTGGAGGAAAACTAATCAAACTTAATGGGGAACAGGAAAACCAACACGGCATAATCAGACATGGGAGAAACTGTAGGTAATCGGGAGAACATGGGGAGAAAACACAAGACATGGCAACACAAGACTGAATGACACACTGGAGCTTTACCCAATACATGTTTGCCAATATCAGATGGGGCCCCCTGATTCCCCAGGGCCCTAAGCAGCCGCTTACCTCGCTTATTGGTTAAGTCCACACCTTTATATTATTGCACTGACTTGGCTATTTACTGTGAGCAGAGTGTCAATCAATGCATTTGGAGAATACTGCGAACAAAAATACAAAGAAATGAAGTTGCTTGTCAGATTTTCCTAACAAGGAACGTTCCCGGTTACTTAGCTGTAACCTTGTTCCCTGAGAAAGCGGAACGAGATGCTGCGCTGCTCAGCACATTGGGAAACGAGACCAGCTGTGAATAATGTAACACGATAGAATTGACCCGGGCGGTAATATAGCCTCGGTTGATGACGTCATCTGAGAGCGCCCGCAACACGGGGCTATAAATAGATAAGCCACAGGTGCATCAACAGGACATTTTGTCTGAAGAGCAGTCCTGGGACATATTTCAGTACGGCAACGCAGCGCAGCATCTCGTTCCACTTTCTCAGGGAACAAGGTTACAGCTAAGTAGGCCACGAAACCTTAGAGTAGCAGGGGCATGTGCCTGTTTGACAACTTTCTCTTGGCATGAAGTCCAGAACTGAAGCAATATGGCAGTTGACCCGGATCTACTTGGTGTACCACACACCACCTGTCAAAGCCAAACACCCCCCTTTTTACTGTCTAACCCGTCTGGTGTAAGGAAGCCCTAGCACTACAGGATGGTATCACAATAACCCGGCGACAGCCCTGTGTTCCTCAGCTGGGTACCCTTCCAGGGGCCAAACATGAAGCTTCCACAGTCGGGCCTGGTATGGAATATCGTACCCCTTGCCTGAGACAGAAGGTCCCTCCTCTCCTAATGCCCAAGGCGAGCCGTCGAGGAGAGATATTATCTCCCGAGAACCATACCCTGTTCGGGCCAACGGGCGTAATCAGCAAGAAGCAAGACCCTGTTGGGCGAACTCTGGCGTAGGACTCCCCGGGAGCAGAGAAACTGGAGGGGAAATGCATCAGGCGCATTCTGGGCCATGTGTGTGCCATCGCATCCAAGACCCAGGGGGGCTGGGTGACTCAGATAGAAGTTAGAGGGGACATTGCGCTGTCTGAAGTGAGGCGAAGAGAGGTCCACCTCTCTTCGTAAAATTTTTCCCAAACTGTTTTCCACTACCTCTGGGTGGAGTTTCCATCCCCTGTCGGAAGTGTCTGTCCTGGACAGTAAATATAATATCCGCTCACCCCATTCAACGCCCCGGAATGTAAACTGCCCTGGTGACAGGAGCTTGTCCTGGGCCCAAACCGAAAAATCTGCCTCGCTACTCCTGTTCAGATGGCGTTAGCGCAGACCCCCCTGGTGAATTTATATATGAACGGTTGCTGGTGTTGTCCACCCGTACTAGAACGATGACAGTCTCTTCAAATTTGAGGAAATATTTCAGAGCCAGAAATTAGGCCGATCAGCTCGAGGCAATTGATGTTCCAATCGACTGACGACCCGCCCCATTTCCCCTTGAGCTTGGTGTCCATCCAAACTCTGCTCCCCCGCCAACCGGGAGGCATCTGTCGTTAACAGTCTGCGACGACACGGTGCCCCTAGAGTGGGACCCAAGGCAAGGAACCGGGGTCTGAGCCACAGAGATAGTGTACGAAGCCCGCGGCGCGTCACTTTTATTTGCCTTTGAGGATTGGCTCTCAGATGAAATCCTCTGGCTTTTAGCCACAACTGAAATGGTCTCATGTGTAACAGCCCCAAAGGAATCACCGTGGATGCTGAAGCCATGAAACCTAACATCTTTTGATATGACGACAGTGGCGAGCCGGCCTAGCCGACCCTTTGCTCATGGTCTTCTGAATGGTCTCGATCCGAGCGTGGAGACAGTTGTGCACCGCATCGGATCGAATCCCAAACAGCCCGAGATAAGTCGGTCTCCTGAGTCGGACAGAAGAACACTCTTCTCGGTGCTTTGGAGTCTCAACCCCAGAGAAATCTATATGAGCTAACACCATATCCCTGTGTTTGTAGCGCCAGCTCTCCGCGATTGTGCTAGTATCAGCCAATCTTCGATATAATTCAAAATGCGGATGCACTGGAGTCGCAATAGAGCCAGCGCTGCATCCATGCATTTTTGTGTGTATGTTCGGGGTGATTAGGCTAGTCCGACAGGAAGAAATCTAAAACTGGTATGCTTCACCCCCCGAAAGCTAACCTAGGGGAATTTCCCGTTTTGTGGCAAAATCTCTAGATGAAAATATGCGTCCTTCAGATCGATCGTAATAACCAATCGCGATGCCAAATTTGCGACACGATCGTCTTGACGGTTAACATCTTGAACTTGAGTGCTCTGATTGTACGGTTTAAGCCTCGAAGATCCAAGATTGGACGCACTCCCCCACCCTTTTTGGGAACTAGGAAGTATCTGCTGTAATAGCCCGACTCTCTCTGTGGAAGAGGAACATGTTCTAGATGGCGTCTTTGCCCAGAAAGTGAAGCTCTTGAGACAGTACTGCTTGAGCCCGGGTTAACGAAGTGGAGACCCCGCCGTTGAAACGTGGAGAGGATGACGAATAAATTGGATCTGTTCCTATCCGTACTGTGCTCTCAACCCCTGCAGAAATGCCTGGCAAAGTGTCCCACGCTTCCAGACTCTCTGAGATGGACCAATTTCAATGACTTCCTTTTGAAGGGATGTTAGATGTTTCCGTGTCCCTGAATGCGCAGGAAGCACTGGAACATCTAATAGCTCGCTGTGAGCAGCTGGGGTGGCTGATGGCCTCCCCTTGAGGCTGCGAGAGACTAACGAACGCGTCTTCAGTTTCTTTAACTTCCCTAAACCTTCGACGACCAGTAGTAACCGCCTTCGCCAAAACCGGCCAGATGGAGAGATCAGGAGAGTCTAAAAGACACAAACGTGTCCTTCTCTTTAAGGCCCGTCAAATAGCCATAGAGTGCCTCTCCGTGCTGACTTAATCTGACATCGACCCGGGCCATGCCAACGAGCCGTCTGCTTGGTCCCCTGATCAGCAAATCTGTGGCCCGACGAATCTCAGCGAATGCTTCCTTGTCGATTGTACTGCCCACGACTCAGTCCTCAACAGGTCGCCTGGTATCCGTAACACTCGCCATAGTGTGCAACGCAGCACCTTCTCTTTAATGCCCGCCAAATTAAGCCACAGATGCCTCTCCGTGCTGACTTAAGCTGACATCGACCGGCCAATGGCACGAGCCGTCTGCTTGGTCGCCCCGAGAGACAAATCTGTGGCCCGACGAAGCTCAGCGAATGCTTCCTCGTCGACTGTACTGCCCACACTCAAGTCCTTCAACAGGTCAGCCTGGTATGCCTGTAACACTGCCATAGTGTGCAGCGCAGCACCAGCCTGACCTGCAGCTTGGTAAGCTTTACCCACTAGCGATGATGTAATTCTACAAGGTTTAGTAGGGAGAGTAGGTTTCTTCACCGAGGATGCAGATTCAGGCGAGAGATAGCTCGCAAGCGACTCTTCAACCCAAGGCATCTCCGAATACCCGAATAGGGCACAAAGATGCGGGAAGTATATGGTTTGCTCCATGACTTCGACAGTTCATCATGGAGGTCCTCGAAAAAGGGGAGAGACTGATGTTGCGGTCTCTCTCTCCTACCACCCGACAGAAACCTATCCTCCAGCTTACTACGTTTGGGGGTCTCTTGTTTGCGTGGCCAGTTAAGCTGCAGCCTATCCACCGCGCGTTCAGAGGCGGCCTGCTCATCGCCCGAAGACTCAAGAGACAGGAACACAGAAGAACGAGGCAGGAACACACACACCTTTTATGGGTAGATATTCAAAACAGGTGCTAGACACAGGGCTTAAGTAACAAGGAACTAATAAGTTGATTAAAAACACAGGAGGAAACTAATCAAACTTAATGGGAACAGGAAAAACAAATATGGGCATAATCAGACATGGGAGAAACTATAGGTAATGGGGAGAACATAGGGAGAAAAAAGCCTAAAGACTGACACACTGGAGCTTTACCCAATATGTTTTACTTAATATCAGATAAGGGCCCCCTGATACCCCAGGGCCCTAAGCGGCCTCTTACTACAAGCTTATTGGTTAAGTCCACACCTTTATATTGTGCACTGACTTGGCTATTTACTGTGAGCAGAGTGTCAATCAATGCATTTGGAGAATCTGACGAACATAAATACAAAAGAAATTAAGTTGCTTGTCAGATTTTTTCTAACAAGGAACCATATTTTTTACAATAACAATTTGTGAGAAATATAGGTTTATTTAAATCTTGAGTATTTAAATCATTTTAGGTGTGTCCCCGTCTGACACTGGGGACCAGAATTAAATGTCACTTCCTCATGTCTTTTGCCTGAGTGATGATGTGTTCAGGTCTAAAGGTGAATTTAGTCAAGAGTGTGGTCTTTGTTTTTCCATGGAGCATTATCCATTCATTATCAGTGCAGCTAAAAAAAGAATGAGGATGTGTCTGATGATTTCTGAGGAACTGTTTCATGCACGTGGTCAATAGTATAGCTAAGCCTGAGTAGTTTATAAATAAATATAAAAACTATTAATATTTAAATTTAAAAACACTTGCCAAAATATTGAATAAATGAGCACAGACAGGATGTCAAATGTGTAGAACTGGTGTTCAATCTGCTTTCTACTGAGTTCTGCAGATTCCACGTGAGCCTGCAAATGATCATTACAATACCAGATCTGCAGATATGATTCTATGTTATTAGTACTTGTCTTATTTTAGGATGTCATGTTTTCACGTCAGTAACAGACATTAGCTTTTAAACTCAGCGTATACGGTAATGGGCTTTGACCCTAACCTTTACTGTTACGAAATATACTCTGTATGTGACTTTGTTAAAGGAACATATGTAAGAAAAAAATACCCTTGTCCATAGTGAGGAACAAGTTTCTAATTAAATGCATGAGTGGAGCAATTAGAACATATATATAATAATATAGATTATCTGTAACTTGTAAAATAAATAAATAAATAAATGATTACGCCTGATAGATCATATTGCAGTAGATTGTGTTTCAGTGTCTCACTTCCTCACCTGCGCACAGGAGAGGGTTGATACCTGAACAGAGACGTGACACAAGCATGTAATAAAATCAAAACCAACCAGATGACTTCCTATGGTTTACTGCAAAGCCACAGAAAAGAATAAAGAGGCTTATTTGTGATGCAGCTGAAACCACACACATGATGCTCTAGATGGGATGAAACTGGACTGGACTGCTCATCTGGGAGGCAGTAGAGCCCTTGGCCTTCTAAATGTTCCTCTCTTCCCTGGATCGTTCATATATACTGTAGCCTTGAGTTAGGATAGGATAGGAATGAAAGTGGAAAGTTTGGTGTATGTTAGTGCTACTAAATTGGAGATTTCTGGCGCAGTGCAGGGGGATTTAAAAAAAAAAATTTTTTTAAATATATATACTGTAACTGAAATCGACAGATACAAACAGATAGTAAAGTGCAATAAAATAAAAACCTGAATGTGTATCCTTGTTTCCTTTGCACTACTCTGAAACAACACATCACAGAAACATCTAGTCATTTTAGCAGACGCTTTTATCCAAAGCGACTTACAAAAGAGGACAATGGAAGCAATCAAAATTAAAACAATACCCAATTAGCTTAAAATTCTTAAAATGAAATGGGGCAGACTTATAAAAGGGGTTGATATAAAGGTAATCATAAAAAAATAAATGTGAGTAGCAAATCAAATTAGTTTCACAGACAATGCTTCAAAACAGGGTCAATAAATGATTTTACTTAAGCACCAGACCTTAACCTATGCAAAAAAATATGTTAGATCAAGTCCCCACAACGGATATTGTCTGAGATCCAGCCCCCTGACGCCAGATCCCATCATCAGGAAATATCAGCCTGTCCTAGGAACAGAATGACCCAGTTTGCAGCCAAAGCTGTTAATACCCCAAACCCCGTTCTACAGTAAGTCCCTGGCACACCAAAACCGAAAGTATGAAGAGCCTTCTGTTGGCCTGGAAGTTGACCAAGGAACAGAAAAGTAACAGAGTTTATTGAACAATCTTTCTTAAAATCAATGTTTAACCTTCTCGCCTGACCAGCACAAAAGTTCAACATGTACCGTTATAAACAACAACATCCCATAAACCTTGGGTTTGCATGGACAGGACCCATCTATCTCTCTCTTCTTATACACACAAAACAGATCAAGTGAAAATCTCTAATGCAATGAGATTTGTTCACCAATGGAAACACAAAGGAAGGAAAGCCATTACAAGCACAGCCAGAATAAACAGAAACGATAATAGTAATTACAGAGAACAATAAAATTAATCAATTTAATGATAACAGATGAATGCTGGAATCAAAAAATAAAAATCATCACCATTATCCTATGAATTGAAACAACCAGAACAATTTTTTTGAATTGATTATAAGGACAACAAATGATTATAAATTAGAATAAAAAACATGGAAACAAATGATTAAATACTTGGTCTGTGTCGCGGAGGGATCTCAGGATCTTCAACATAAAATAGACATCTGAAAGATTTTATATTGAGAACCCCGGCCGACATGCTATAACACCTTGATATTAAAGCTTAACTCTGTACATTTGTCTTTGAAAATTATTTTTTCAGTTGTGTTATGACATATAAAAATAAAATGGCATACAAAATGACTATAAACAAGAGAACAGTAGGCATCACACCTTTCTGAAAAAGGTCTGATTGAAGATAATGATGGAATCAGACTGTCACAAACCACATGGACTTGTTTGTGAGCTTTCGCCTCTCCCCGCCTTCTGAAGTGCTTTTTTTGCTTGTTTAACATCCCACCTTTTATTATGTTCAGGTGTGTCTTGTTACTATCCTCATTAGGTCTGTGTTTTTAAGTTCCTGTCTGTTCAGTTTGAGGTTGTCGGGTCTCGTCAATGTTACGTGTATCGCCAGTCTTCCCTTGTTTGGATTTATTTATCTGTGGATTTATTAAAGACTGCTTGTCTTCATCTCGTCTTCATGTATTTATCAACACAGCTCCGTGACACAGATAATATAACTTCCATATAAATAATGGACACAAAAAATGTGATCATTAAAACTCAATATTTACAAACAGAAGAAAAAATGCCATTTATTTAATTTCCATTAGTAACATTGAGCTCAGGTCTAAAGGTGAATTTAGTCATGAACGTAACCTGTTTTTCATTAACCACTATCACTTATTTTATTTGTCCAGTACAAGGAAGAAAGAATGAGGATGTGTCTTCTAATGTCTATAAATTTAAAACATTGTTTGACACAAGGACATTTGCAGAAAAGTTTAAAATGAAATCTGAAACTGAAATACTGTAAACTTGTATTTTCTGAACTAGTGTTGGGAGAAAATCCATAGAATTAATTTAATCTTTCTCAAGTATGTTAAGCAGACAAGACTGAACTACACTCTTATTCATAACAAAGCATAATCAAGCAAAAATACTGAATAAATTAACACAGATGGTGGGAATTCTATAAAGAACAGGTGTTATATATGCTTTCGACAAGGTGCACTACTTGACATCTTAACATACTTGACTTAAATGTGGCAGGTGCTTTATATGGGATTGCAAAATGGCTTTTATTTTTATTTTTTGTTTTGTTTTTTTTCTGAGAGATTTAAAGACAAGTATTTTAAGGGGGAGCTGGAACAAATTTATAGCCTAATAAAATAGGATAGTATGAACATTCGGGACTCAGGTCTGTCTGCTAATCACAGTTATTAGTCAATCAGTGCACACATAAGTGCTATATCTCTAAGTAACGCTGTAATCTAAGTGATAATAGTAGACTGATGACCTTTCTTTGGCACAAAATGGTTGAATTCCTGATGGGTCGTACGGGTCACTACTGGAGTAATTAAAAACAAGTAGTTTATACCTTAGTTCAGCTATCAGAATTCTGCTGGGAAAAAGAGAGACGACCCAGATTATTCTGAGAGTCCAGTCCTCGTTCCATAATCATAGAACAAACACCACCGCAGGCCTTGTCGATAAGAGCAAGTCTATATTCAGCGAGATTTTATCTGAAAATGGCCTTTGAGCCCTTCACACGATTAGTTTGTCCTTCTTTCGGCCATTCCAGCAGGAAAGAGAGGAAAACAGGATTTCCTGAGAACCGTTTCAAAGTACAAATAGTATAGCCTTGATGGCCTGGTAGTATCTAAACAAATATAAATACAATTTTATATTCAAATTTAAAAACACTTGCCAAAATATTGAATAAAATGAGCATACAGACAAGGATGTCATAGGTCTAGGACTTACAACAACTGGTGTTCAATCAAGTTTCCTATTGAATTCTTCCAGTGCAGATTCCACGTGAGCCTGCAAATGATCATTTGTTACAGGACGTCAGATCTGCTGATATGATTCCATGGCGGTTGGTACTTGTCCCATTTTGAGTGGCCCATGTTTTTGTCAGCAGTGAGATACATTTTATGGCTGAGGAACCGGTGCAATGGTAAATGGTTTCGACTCCCACCACCAGAAAATGGTATCGGTATTCAATGAATTCAAGGAAATCTGGCATGGAAAAAAAAATACCTTGGTCCATATGAAGAGAACAAGTTTTATAATTAAACCGGTAATGAGGTTTTGAGCACAGATGGAGAAAACACCAAAACAGCTGACGCAACAGGCCTGGTATTATTCAGTACAGGTCATGCAACAAATTTATCTCTGAACCCAGGCCAAAAAGAGGACAAAATCGGGGATGGGCGAAGTCCGATAGATCTATTCAGGAAGTAGATGTTTCGCTAAGGGGTTCTCACTCCTCCTCCACCCTGCTGGCTGTGGATGAGGGGCTCATTTTCACCCGAACAGGATTGCTGACCACAAGCCAATAGCAAAATAAAACTGAACGAAACGATCCCTATTTGTTTTACCAAAGTGAAAGCCTGAAAAGAATGAAGAGCACCTTATTTTGATGTTTCCGAAACAACAACAACAATTAATCGGTTTCCTGAATCGGGATTTAACTGGATCTTGGATCATCACCCCTGAGGAGTATCTTTAGTCTCTGATAGATCCCTTCAGGTCTGGCATTCTTCTACATCATCCTCCCACCACTGAGCATGCTCGGTCATTCTCGTAAGCAGATATGTCTACCCTATCCGTCTGAACGTTCCATCTCCTTAGTCTCCTGCAACCACATCTGTTTATAGTTTTGCATCCAACAATTTTTTTTTTTTCAAATTATAACTCCAGAAACACTTATATAGAATTGGCGTTACCACTCTTAAGAGTTAAATCTGGAAACAGGAAAATATGGTTTGCCGATGTTTCCAAACGACGAACAGGAAAGACCACTCATAAACAGTGCGCGAATGCCTGACGACACTGGTCATATTTGGTTCAATATCTGACAGTTTTGCTATGATAAGAAGCTATGCGATCATCAGGCCGTTCCCAGTGGCGCGACAATTTTTTTTTTTTGAAAAGATTCTAGCGCTCCACTGAGGAACTCACCGTGCAACAAACCATGGCACCAAAACATTAACGATGAAATATTTTTTTTATCTCCTGGAAGGATTTCAAGGAGAGGCTACCTCACCGTCTTCTGTCTGCTTTGTAGCTGGGGTTGCTTGTATGAAAGCAAGACCTGGAACGAATTTGATACCGGAAAGAAGCCATATACTTGAACTGAATTCCAGGAAGAGACGGTTGATCTGAAACGGCTATAGAAATGTAATTACTGTATAAGTAAATCTAGATGGTAATTGGTCATGTAAGGGCCTAGAAGAGTTCTAACAAAATCATGGCCGAATTGTCATTTATGGAACAATAAACAACATAGCCCACTCAGTTATATTCCTTTGTTGCACGTTTACCTTGGGCTGCAGCATAAACACACAGACATTTCTGTTTGCACACCTGATGGTTCTTACCATTTCTGCCCCACAAAAATTCACCTTAGTAGAACAGTTACCGTATTAGCCTCGACATTTATGACATCACTATTCAGCCAACAGAGAATTCACTGAAAATTCGGAAACACTATGCTTGATATATAAAAACAGGAACAAAATCACCATACATTTCCGAGATCATGAGGCCCGGCATGGTGTGAGAACCCGATTGCCAAGGCCTGTTGGAAGTTTGAAGCAGTGATTTGTATATACAAATGGGTCGATGCATGGACACAAGCTCAATCAGCAGGATTACAAAACAAATACATCATGATCTCGCTGACACCTCAATATCTTATGGTAGTGTTGGTTAAATAGAGGATCAGACATCAAATGAAATGCAACTGCCATTTCAAACCCCAAGGATAATCCTGTGCTTATCGCCTCTGATGCATAGCCCTCCTCCTCCTCCTCCTCCCTCCCTCTACTATGGAAAGATACAAGAATCAAAAGACCAAGGCCATTTACTACACACACACTAACAGTAATACACTGAACTAGTGGCTCATGTGAAAGTATTACACAAACTTAAACCATTTCAGGTTAGTTTGAACTATTCTCACCTTAACCAGTAAAGATGTTTTTGTGGAGGCGCTTCGTGACTATATTCGAGGCTGTGTAGATGGAATTCCTTAACTGTGTGTGTGAAGTCAGTCCATCTATATGGTGAATGTGTCTGTGGTCATGGAGGTCTGCTCTCATTAACAAGGAATGAGGCAGGAAGGTCTAATTTGCAGAACAAGAGAGTCAGGTGGCCATTACGAACACCTAAATCCACCACATCCCGGAAGAACGTATAACAGAAACATCTTCTGGTACATCTGGAGCGCAAACAAAAGACTCCAATTGACAAACTGAGCACTGAAGACAAGCCTGTATTTCATCAGGTTTGAGCTCAAATCATCTTGATGTTTTGAATGTTGAACACCATACAGTTGATGATAGTCAGGCTGTTAATTGCAGTCTGAGAGCTGACGGGGGTTTCTATGATATTCTCCACTTTGTCTGATCTCTGCTGGGCGATGGACACTGATCTGTTGTTATCCATAGATGAGAAGATGATGCTGTTGCTAGAGGAGACAGAGGACTGTTATCTTTGATCCACTGCACAGGATGCTGCCAGTTCCCTCAGAGCTGATGTTAACAGATGATTCTCCCTCTATTAATGATTCTTCTGGACCAATAAGTCTGATATTAGTTATATTTTCTGTGTGAGTGAGAAAGGACAAACACACTAGATTTAAAATGAGTCTTTCACATTTTCACAGTTAGTGTGGTCAAGGGTGGTACAGAAGGACAATCAACAATGAAAGGAATGTTTATGTTCAGTGTCTATTTATATCGTCATAGTTTGTAACATATAATTATATTTTTAATGGATTTCATAGCTGATAAAAGACTGAAAATCTGTGTCTCAGACAAGAGTAAAACAACAGAAATCTATCGTCTTAAGGTTATTTCAAAATAAATTATAAAGCTTTAAATTTTCAAGACAGTTTCAACATGATTTCCATGTAACAACACTTTTAAAAGTTTAAACATGAGAGTGTCCTAAGTAACACTCATCTGTGCAAATCTGGTTCAGTAACAATTAACCACAAAGCTCACTGCTAATAACAGCAGACTTGTGCATATCTAAAATATTATTATTATACTCTCATTAGTACTTCTGCTAGTCACTTTTGCAATTTTTACACATCCATGTACAATTTACAGCATATTAAATTGCTTTATGTCGCTTTTTCCACTTCCAGGTATTAAATTAATTTCATACAATCAGAGGCGGACAGAGTACACAGCTTCATTACTTGAGTAAAAGTACAGATACTCCTTGCTAAATTTTACTCAAGTACAAGTAAAAGTACTACAGTCAGATGTCTACTTAAGTGAAAGTACTGAAGTACTTGTTTTTAAAAGTACTTGAGTATCAAGAGTACAAGAGTACATTTTCTAAATATTGCATTACTACTGCCACAGTGCTTACATTTATGTACAGAAACGTCCTACATGGAGTTATGTAACATTTTAATGTTAATACCTTGGAGAATGTAAAAGGAATTGAAAGTACAATCAGTCATTTTCATCTTTTACCATGTTGCTTTTATTTAACATTTCTCCACTTGCGCTGTGTAACACTCTGGCAAATGCTAGAGTTTAAATGTTAGTTTTGCACCCAAATTTTGAAGTATATCATTGATTGACTCACACCACATGTTCCCACTTGAGACCTCCGTTTCAGAAGATGAACACAGTTTACATTAATTTGCTAGATTTAAGTCCGAGAGCTTTCTGATATTACTCATTGGTATGTCCATGTTGAAAGTTAATAAAACATCTTAAGTAGTCCATGTGAAAGAGGTCCGTTAATTTAATTGAAGCCTAAAATACATTTGCTTAAAAATAACAAAATTACTATCATTGTCTTCTCTTCGGGTCTGTTGGTAGTTCACAACAGTCACATTAACACGCGCCGCTGGCGTGTCTGGCATGCTGGCGTGTTTTCTTTGTTGTTGAAAGACCGATCAGCAGCGTCGTGATTCAAAAAGATCACAGCAGCCCCTACATTCACAACAGTGTTTAGGTGAGTCGTACAAAGAGAGAAAAAATAAAATTCAGCTCTTTGGTGACAATAAGCCCCTTCCTCTCGCAGACGCCATACAGGCAAAGGCAGGAGAAAATACTTTCAGCTGAATAACACCATTCTCACACACACAATCTATGTGTGACAACTCTGTGTGTGTGTGTGTACTGTACTTCAATTCAATCAAATGTGATGAAGTCTTTGGCGGATAGCTGAATGTGATTGCTGATAGGCTGTGTCCCAATCAGTGGCGCCTGCACAATCACGTTTAAGAGGGAAACAATAAATTTCTGAGATTTTTCTTTTTTTCCGTCGCACAATTATTTTTATTTTTTATCGGATAGGCGTTTCGTCCACACGGAATCCGTCCCAGACTGAATAAGTTTGAAAACGCCGCCTTTGCGCTTTCGTCTGGACGGCGAATCCGTATATTTTCTGAAATGATGAAGTCATCAGCCCACATCTCGCCCTAATCAGACACCGCTACGTCATGTAACAGCAACAAAAACATGAACAAACACTGAACGATTGTTGCGGATATTTCTTGAGACGAGGAAAAAAAAGATCGGATTATGGTAAGCTCCGTGTGGACGGGGCCGAAGAAGTAACGGGTACTTACGGTTATGGATAGAAATGTAGCGGAGTAAGAAGTACAATATTTGCCTCACAAATGTACTTGAGTAAGGTCATGGGTACTCCCCAAAATTGATACTCCAGTAAAGTACAGATCCCTCAAAATTGTACTTAAGTACTGTACTCAAGCAAATGTACTCCGTTACTGTCCGGCTCTGCATACAATCATATATTAAAGGGGTCATATGATGCGATTTCAATTTTTCCTTTATCTTTGGAGTGTTACAAGCTATTGGTGCATAAAGAAAATCTGTAAAGTTGCAAAGACTAAAGTCTCAAATCTTAGAGAAGAATATTATGTTAAGAAGATATAAATGTTAAGAAGAATATTACATCATTGATTGAGCAGTACTGGAGAAGAGCTTTAGTGTTAGATTCATACTGTTTCCTGTGGGAGCTGTTGAAGTTTGAAATTAGTAAATACTTTAGAAAATTCGGTAGTAATTAAGCTAAACTTAAGAGAGCAGAAGAAAATAAGGTGGTGTCTAAAATTGCGATACTTTCTCCTAAACCCCCAGAGTTGTTTTCTGAATCTGATAAACTTGAGTATGCTGACCTGCAGTCTAAATTAGATGAGATGTACACTTATAGGGCACAGGGTGCTTATATTAGATCAAGACAAAAATGGCTGGAGGAGGGAGAATGTAACACAGCATATTTTTTCAGATTAGAAAAGAATCGCTTAAGTACTTCACTAATTGAAACTCAATATTGAGGGGACAGTCACTAATAATCCTCAGGCAATTGCACATTTCTGTGCTAAATTTTTCAGTAATCTGTATAAAAAAACATTTTCGGAAGAGGCAGCCCATACTTTTCTGGAGTCTGTTAAAAATTGTAAGAGTATCTCAAGCGATGACAGAAATCTCTGTGATAGTGATATTACTTTATCTGAAGTTAGTAACTCAATTCTTGAACTTAAAAACAATAAATCTCCTGGAACGGATGGGCTTACCGCAGAGTTTTATAAACAGTTCTCTAAAGAACTGTCTCCTTTTTTACTTAAGGTTTTTGAAGAAAGCATACAGAATGAGGCTCTCCCCCCGACTCTCACTCAAGGCTTAATTACTTTAATTCCGAAACCTAAAAAAGATTTACTCTTAATTGACAATTGGCATCCCATTACTCTGCTTAACAGTGATTATAAAATTTTAGCTATTATGTTTGCTAAAAGACTAAAATCTGTATTGGGTTCTGTTATAGATGAGACACAATCTGGTTTTTTGCACAAAAGACACATTGTTAACAATATAAGATTGATTCTTGATTTATTAGATTATTCAGACTTGATTCAGGAGGACAGCTTCATTCTTTTCTTAGATTTCTATAAGGCTTTCGATTCTTTAGAGCACCAATTTATTATTAATTCATTAAATAAATTTGGTTTTGGGGACATGTTTTGCAGAGTAATTAAAACCCTTTACAATAATGGAATTATTCGATTAAATTAAAGAATGGCACTTCACCAAGGTTTAAGTAGGCTGTGTAAAAAATCGATCTACGATTTTCCATGGAGCTCTCTTCAGTAAAGACGCTCCTGTAACTTAGTAGTATATATCCAGCCACGTGCGTTACGACCAGGGTGCCAAGGTTTTCACAACAGGATCCTGCCCAGTTACTCTCAAAACTAGTCCAAAAATAACCCAATTCGCGTTTCCAGGAAGGTCCCCGATAAAAATGGCATCACGGGGTTAAAAATATGTTTTGTTCAGGGTTGCCTGGTAATATTCACATTTTAGGGGCTAAATAATCACGGGTATTGGTATTGGGGTCGTTCAAACGCGGACCTGAAAAAACCGCGCAGACTTGGTTAACACTGCGTTCGGTGGGAGCGGCATTTTTTACTAAACAGAGCCGAGTCCACGACACGTACACAAAATCGCTCTTCAAAATAGAGAAAACGGACACTGCCCGGCGATTTTAAAACGATTTTGTGGTAGATTGTCAGCTGGAATACGGCCTGTGCCTAGGTAAATGCAACCAGTGTTGCCACATGTCTGCGGTTGTTTTTCATAGTTCGCGGGTTGAGCGACCCCATACAATAATGTGATATTTAGCACCTTAAAATGTGAATATATTACCAGGGCAACCCTGAAAAAAACTTATATTTAACCCCGGGATGCAAATTTTTATCGGGGAACCTCCTGAAACGCGATTGGGTAGTTTTGGACTAGTTTGAGAAACAACTGGGCAGGATTTGTTTGAAAACCTGGCAACCCTGATCTAACCACGGTGCCTGGAGATATATAATTACAGGGCGTGTTATGAAGAGATGCGCATGAAAATCGGATTCGATTTTTTGCACAGCCATACCAGGTTAGTTGATCCAGAGGAGTCGACGACAAGGTTTGTCACACTTTCTCATATTTATTTTTCTTGTGTGCATCTTACTGC
>NC_056587.1:3864554-3864644 GCF_018340385.1 Cyprinus carpio
CCTATTTGAAATCCCAGTAGGAAAACTATGCTTTTTGTCACCTCCTTCATCACGTAATTATAATAAAAGATCACTTTTTCAAAAGGAGAT
>NC_056587.1:3864666-3864832 GCF_018340385.1 Cyprinus carpio
CTGCTTGCTAAGGCAGAGGGCATCTCCAGGCTTACATACTCTGCACTCTCTCTATATGTGGACAGCAAAATTTGTAAATCAGTTGATAAAATCCTGTTTAATTTTGTTTGGAAAAACAAAATCCATTATGTTAAGAAGTCTGTATTAATGAACACGTACGAGTATG
>NC_056587.1:3864869-3864986 GCF_018340385.1 Cyprinus carpio
ATTAGGATGTACTGTTTGGCTTCTTTAATATTCAAAAAGACAAAATTAATGAATATTTTATTATTAACCTATTATTACTTCTTGCAATATTTCATATATATTCAAAATCCATTATAT
>NC_056587.1:3865355-3867478 GCF_018340385.1 Cyprinus carpio
GAGAAATGAGCCTTGTGAAAATCGATGCGTTTCAGAAGGCGGGGCATAGAGGAGCAACAATAATTTACATGATGTGGAAAATAATGTTTTTTTTTCTTTACCTTAAACCACATAAACACATTTCATTACACCAAATACACAAAATAATGTTCTTTTTAGCAGCATCATATGACCCCTTTAAGCCTATGTAGCCGATGCTTTGATATTAAATACTGAAGTTTAAGCAACACACTCACCGAACACTTGTAGTGTAGTTTCTCCTGTAAGTTGGTCTCCAGCACTAGATAATACAGTTAGTCTGTATGTTCCAGAATCCTCCAGTGTCAGGTTCCGGAGCTCCAGAGCGAGAGTGTTTATGTTAAAACTGACTCTGTCTCTGTATGCTGGGACTATTGTAGTTGAATCAGACAGTGCTGTCAATATTAGTGTTGTTCCAAAATGCCAGTGAACTGTATCAATTGATGTGGAGGGTGGGTTATCAGGAGCAAACACCACACTTCCTCCTACTGCTCCATTAGCCGGACCAGAAAACTGCAGATCTTCCCCTAAATACTGCCCTATGTCAAAGAAAGAAAGAAAGAGTAATTGACTAATTGCTCTACATGGCATACTTTTTATCTGCTACAACTACTGTAGTTAAATATTTAGTTGGATTCACAATTTCACAACAACAAAAACAATGATTAACTGCAAAGGCGGACATATATTTTTCTACAATAACATAATTAAAATAGTTCCAACTAACTAGTTATTATACACAGCAATTCAACATACATTTTTGAATGACAAAAAAGCCTCACCAAAAAGTGATAACATGCACAGCGTACAGAACAAACTCTCAGAAACCATCATGATCGAGCTCTCAGCTGTCAGGAGCTGCTGCTTAAATCATCTGAACTATTTACATCAGTTTTTCAGTCAATGATAAACAGTTCTAGACAGAAGAGCTCACTGCGCCACCTAGCGCTGGATATTAACACGAGTCTTACCTTTGATCATTCAGGAAAGTCAAGCGTGTACAGTACGTCTGCAGACTGCAAGACAGAGGCGTAACTTGAAGTTGTCCAAATCACACAGAACCACGCGAGATGTAGAAACGAGATGTTGTTGGCAAGATGGCCGCTCATGTTAAAACAATGGTGAGATTTTTTCCGAGATAATGGTTAAAATTTAAGTGCGTAAATCAGTTTCGTGTTGTGCATTATTGATTCTGGAGTTGATAATCTACTAAAACTTAACCTTCCTCAGCATTCTTGGCTTTCATGTGTTAATTTTATGAAAAATATATGATGTTCTACATACTCCCCAACGACATGTAAGTCTGGTTAATGATGAATTAACAAAACTTAACTGTAAATTATTGATAACTTTTCCACATTCTGAGTCGTTTTTTAAAGATAAACGTCCACAGTCTACATATTCATGAATTAATATCTTTATGTCCATTAAGGTCTGTCTTTAATTTACCTGTTACCATGGTGAATCGTAGTACAAGCCTGTCAACATACATTGCCAATGATAACAATGGTGATAACCTACAGCCCATTTTGCATTTAGATTTATAGAAACAGACACCTGCAATATGTGGAAAAAACTGCATAAATTCTTTGTAAACTGAATTTATTAACTGCCATATAAAGTGCTTTCAGTTTTACAGAACAGAGACCAAACAAAAATGTAGAAATGCATGTAGTCTGAACCTTTCTAACATGCATATAACATTCAATAGAAAAATCACATCCAACAGAACATCAGTTATTACAAAGTGCCTCCAGCCTCATAAAAGCAGTCAGCACTGCAGTATCCTGCAAATTCATTGTCGGAGTAGAATCCCTGTAGTTTTCCCCTCCGTCCACATCCCCTGTAGCCTTCACAGTCTTTGTATAGAGAATTGCAATGATTGAGATTCGATATGGAGTTCTGTAGGTCCTTCTATGCTCCTCTGAAAATGCGTCCCAGTTCACCACACCTGATGACAAAATAATAGAACACAAAATCTGTGTTGTGTTGCTGGCATTTGCAGGACATTCAGTTGTACAAAATTTGACAAACAACTTCTCAAACCTTTCTCAAGTTCTAAACGTTTTGCTCTGCACTTGCTGCAATGTAAAAAGCAGCAAGCA
>NC_056587.1:3867764-3876994 GCF_018340385.1 Cyprinus carpio
ACCTCAGCAAAAAAGCAGGGCATGTCATGCTGAAGACACCAGAGTACAATAAATTTACAGTTTAAGTTGAAAGTTATGTAAGTTAATATGGAGACCCAACTCACAATTTCCAGAATAAAAAAATAAAAAATAAAAAACAGGCCCACACATTCATATAAAGCAAAACAGGATGACAACCCTTTTAGCAGAAAAACCCAAAGGTAAAAGAGGAAGAAATCTCAGGAAAGACCACAGAGGGAGCTGCTTCCTGGACCAAATCCAAAATCAAAATGCACATATTTAAACCATAGTTAAAATTCCATGACAACATACCAGGAGTACTGCAAATATAGCAAAGTTAGCACAACTAATTTTATGTGTGCATATTTTGAAGTCAGCAAGCTAAATAAAATGAAAAAGAGAATCCTCTATTGCAACAGTATGACTCCCATTACATTAACAAAAACTGCTTTAGGTGGAATTGAGAAAGGAAACAACCGACAGCTGCATCACCGAGCACTGACATTGTGCTGCCATCCTTATTCTGCAGTCCTTATTCCATTTACACATAAGCCTAATGACAGTAAAATAAAGTAAACCTGCATGTATGACAAGGGCTATATGTATTGTTCATGCACTTTATCTGAGATAACATGAAATAAAAAAGTTTTTGTTTTTTTTTTACTGGAAAACTGTTCACTTACCATTATCATGAAGATTCCACAGTCAATGCCATAATGTTGTCGAGGGAGCCCCTTTTAAAAATAAATAAAAAGTAATCAAGTTTAATGAACCACAAACTAGCTTAGAGATGTGTGTAAGTGTGATGGGGTCTTGCCTGGTGATTGGAGAGTGTTCAGGTTGTAAGGTTGAAGTGAGAAATAGTCAAAGTAGTAATAGCCCAAGTTGTGACAAACCAATAATTTAAAAAGTGACATGCAGATAAATGTCTTTGCAAATGATTTTTACCTTAACATCCAGGCCAGTTAATTCGGTCAATGGTCCCGAGACAATGTGCTGTGCAACAGACCTGATAAAAACAAAAACAAAGCATCAGTAACTAACAACTACTGGAACAGACACAAAAAGTTCTGTTGAGGAACTGCAGAACATTTCAGTCTTAGGAACACGACTGACAAACAGCTATAGTTCAAACGATCAGAGCAAGTCTTGGGAACACGACTAACAGTAGATCAAACAGTCTGAACAAGGCTGGGGAACACGCCTCCCAGTAAACATCTTTCTTTAGAAACCTTATGATGCTTCGGGAAGGTCCGTGAGTAAAGCCTTGTCCTCTCTCTGAATATTGGGAATCCAGGAACAAAATCTCTCTTTTAAGTGGCTTAATAACCTACAGGGAAAGTAGTCTTGGAAATGAGTCAACAAGTCTTCACCATTACTCAAAAGATCCAAGTCAATGGCAGATTACAATAGGTTAAAAAAAGAGGACCTACAACTAAATGTGTTTATTTCAGTATAATTAGTCCCATCCTCATAGTGTCTTTTGGAATAATATCTAATAAATTCCACTTACACACAGCAGATAGTTCCCTGGGTCCATAGGGGGAAAATCAGGCATCTTTCTTTTGGGATCCACTTAAACAAGAAAGAGTGTATTGCAACTTTGCGTTAATTTTGATTAGCTATTTCAACTCTGCCTGAGAATGCTAGCAAAACTCTTTCTATCTTTTATCTTTAATTTCATCTACTTTGAGAAGAGCTTTCTTTTTTCTTTGTTTTTTTCTTTTTTTTTTAAATCTTTATTTTACATGATCTTTATTTAAATTTGTAATGAACATTTGAAGCACCTTTTTCTTTTTTTGCATTTTTAGTCATGTTGTTCATGACCTTGACGTGTTTTTTATCTTGTTGTGTGAATGCAAATCTCACTTTGAAAAGTGTTTGTTAAGATATAAGGATTTATCCACTTGAATGTATTGTGGTTACTTTACTGGAAGAGAGAGGATAGGGTCACAGAATGAGTGGGCAGGAGCCAAGTTTGGTGGAATATGGAGACTCTACAATGTAAACATCTTTTCCCTGTGGTAGACATCTCTATCAATAATATTTACAGGACCGTTTTTCAATCTGAATGTGTCACATATATCTTGTATATACCGACACACACGCACCTGATGCTGAATTATTTCCTTGATAGATCCTGAAACAAAAAGCATTTCTCCCATTTGTAAATACAACACTTTTTTATACCACTTTCCATAAAAAGTTAAATTAGCTTCAAAAGTAAACACTAAAAATGTTCCGCACTCACTGAATCCATTTCCGTTCTTACTCCCAGGGTTACAAAGTTCTCTCAGGTGGCCGCCTTGACCATCTTTATTGATTTTTTCCTTCATCGGTCTGTCCTCATCCAGTACATAATTGACCTACACATACACAGATTAACAAAGAAATGCAGCAGTTTCAAATGTGAAATGTGAATTTAAAACTGCTCTATGGCCTAAAATCAGCTGGTGCCCTATAAACTTTTAAGCTCTACACTTCAAGAACTTCACCAATACAACTAATGGCACAATATTGTCCAATAATAAATCTTTGTGACAAACAGTACGCCACATTACCACGTTTGTCTTGGGTGATGATGCAATAGTAGTCCATGAGGCGCGCGACAGGAGCCTGAGGTTTGTTGTCATAGTCCATAGCCTCAACATTGCTCACCAGCAGTGGCTTCCATGTCCCCACATCTGTGGACATCCGCATGCAACTGCAAGACAGTGACAGTTCTAAGCATTTGACCATGATAAGACATAAAAAAAATATTTAGAATGACGTAGCACACATTTAAACAATGGTTTCCTTCAGTGGGATGTTTTTGGTGAATGGTAAGTTCCCTAAATGCAGATATTTTAGTTATAGTTATTTACGTAAGGAGAAATGATAGATGGTTTTCAGAATAGATCTTAAATGTAAATGTATTAAAATAATGAATCCGAATTATAAATACCCAAAATGGCTTTTCCATAGGCTCAAGGTGATATCTCCACGAGAAACTGTATTAAAGTCCTCCAGTGCTTCTGGTTAACTCGCTCTTGTAGTGCGAGGTAAAATGTACCATCAGGAAGATGTGGGGGTTGCTGGGAGGAGAGTCATGAATAGTGTTTCTTCGCATGGCCAGAGAACAGCGGCTCCGCTGTCTGAGTGACCACCCACATAGCTCCAGCCAACAGGCCCAATACCAATGCCCTCTCAGAGCATCCGTTGCATCTCTGGTGTGTATACTGATGAAACGTGTCAGACAGGCATAGGGCTCGGCGGAAAAACCAGTGTGCAGGATGGCCATGAAGAAGTGGGGTGGGGGGTTGGTGTCAACCTGCAACCATGGCAAAGTGCTTGTGTCAGTTCCCTCTCTGAGGCAGATTCAAGATAGATGACAATTTTTGGAAAACAATTTAATGAAAACAACATAACTACACTGTCTGGTTCCCTTAGGTTGGTATGAGTCACTAATCCTCGAGCAAAATCATAGATGACAATGTTTGGGAAATGTTGGAATGACAGCAACATATCTGCATAATCACGTGGGCTTTCAGCTCTTATGTTGAATTTGACTGAGTTCACAATGCCACAAGGACACATGATAACTGCCCAGCCACCTTGAAATGGAAATACACACGATTAGCATGGCCATTAACCTAGCTGTCTTCAGGTACACGTATAGACTCATACTGACAGGTTAAATATTTGCTTGGATCATTACATAGATTATGGAACAACATATAGTTAGGGCACTTACCAGATGCTCCCCAAACTTTTTGAAACACTTTGTTATAAGTGCTCCTTGTTTTCATCTCCTCCCTCAAATGGAGGAGAAGATCCATTTTTGAGCCCTTTGAATCCACACCACATTCTTTAACAAGTTTTCTCAAGGCATCAACCTGTGAAAAAATGTAGATGCAACAACAACCATTACTTACAAAGCAGGATAGATTATCATCACAAATTAAAATTCTTGCTTTTAGTTAATAACCAAACTTGGAAGCAGTTTCAAAAACATCCAGCAGATTATAGACATCCGGTACATTTATTGAAAACCCACCTTTTTAAAATTGCTTATGTTTAAGTGTCATTAAAATGTTAAAATTGACCTTTAAGTTCATTAGTTCACTTGACAGTCGTTCTTCTGTGACGTCAATGTCCACATGTTCTGCAACAGACTTCTTTGCGGTAACTTTGGCATACTCAGTGTTGAGTATTTTATTGCTGGTTCTGGTGAGAGGGCCAATCCATCGTGCCCATTTTGAATAGGAAGGTGAAACTTTAAATGGATTCCCATGGTTACCTTTTTAGATGAAAAACAAAAGTTTTCTTAAATGTTATTGCACTTAATAGATTATGGCAGTTAAAATAATATAAAAAATTATCCATGGCACTAGAAAAGCATGCACACAGATAATTACAGGGCATTGTAAACAGAGAGATAGATCTTTTGGAAAACATTTCTAAATATGGCTGCAGGATACTTTTTCATATCTATAACTTACTTTGTAAAAAGCCTCTGCAAATAATTTCTTGGTCAACAGATTGCCAGAATTCTTCAAAATCAACGTGACCATCAAACTGTGGTGGGGGATCCTCAATATCACTCACTGTAAGACATTTTGCTCAAAATCAGTGTTGAACTATTCATGTTCTAACTATTCCGGGGTGCGTTTCCCAAAACCATATTTGCTAACTAAGTTAGCAACTTTGTTGGTTGCAATGCAATTTCCCATTGCCAACCAACTAAGTTGCTAACAGGTTAGCAACTATGGTTTTGGGAAACGCACCCCAGTATGTTTTTTTTAGCTTACAGTATGTATAGGTAAACATGCTGGTAATCAAAATCAAAAGGTTTGTCACGTGTAGACAGCATAAAGGAAGTAAATGATTTTCATTTTTGGGTAAACTATCTCTTTAATTAGGATGATACACACTTTAAATTTCAATCACACTGGACACAGCCACTTAACGTGCTAGAATTAAATGGGTAAATAATAATATGTAAAAAATAGTCTTTTCAAAACAACATGTGCTTTAAATACATATATATATGTTAATTTCATTTAGTTTAGTGTCATTCAGTGTAGACCTGTAGTAATAGATATTTATTGCATTATGTGCTCTTTACAGGTGCAGAAATGAAATACTCCCAAGCAAAGAACTTACTGGACTAAGAAATGTGGAAAGACTCAGCTGCACAATGACTCACAATGACAACAAGAACTGTATCCACTGATTACTTTAAATGATTCATAGTACAGTTAGGTAAATTCTTGAAAATTATGTTACCAGTCCAATGTTTAAGTCCAAAACTTTCCATTTACCAATGTTTACCGTTATTTATTAAATGTTACCTCCCAGTGTACATATAAATCCTTACTCCAGTAAATGCGATGGTAATTTGTGCAATGGTTAATCTTTATCGACACATTAGTGTATAAGGCTGTTTTTTTTGCTGGATTGCTGTTTTTGTATTAAATTTCCCCATCCACTTGGTCGCTAGTTATTAAATGGTTAAAATGGCTTTCATAATAATTAGATGTTTATAGATTATTCATGTTTTTAGTGTATTGAATATCCTATATAAAGAAAAAAGTAACGTTTTTGTCTAGTAACGTAACACTATCAATTTTAAATGAAACTATTAAATGAACATACAGTAGATATAGAAATGAAACTGGGCTAAGTCTGGTAGTCTGGCGAGCGTTTAGATGTTCTTCATAACTCCCATACCTTTTGCTGGAACCACCGCTTCCAAATCCATGTTACTCCTGTCCTCCCGATTCTTAGTATCATCAGGATAGATCTGTGGAAAGTTCTTTATATCCTTCTCTGAAAACCTACTGTACTCATTAAACACACCTCAATAATCAGCCTCTCTTTCTTCTTCCGTTTGATCTCGAAAAGATACCACACCTACCCTCAGGACTAATAAAAAGCCTTCCATGGAGCTATGCCGAAATATGCTACTGTAGACTAAACTTCATAGCAAAGACCCCAAAGCACTTTTGGCCACATGCATTTCCCAGCTACCAAAATTGTCCTTCTTACTCCTATTCTCTCAGCATTCCCTGAACACATCTTTTATGGGTGCAAATAATTCATTTCCCTGGCAATTAGTCCCAGTACTTTGCTATCAATGCCTCCTCCTCAATACCAGTGGGCATTTCTCCCTTTGTACTTGTTTGCCGCAACTGGCGAACTTTCTAAAAGGCCCACTGCACACTTTCAATGCCTGTGCCTAAATTAGATCTAATTTCTTTCTAAGAGATACCTGCTGCTGAAATATACACTATCTACCATGGTCGCCCCATCGTAGATCTTATCATAGCCAAAGAAATCTTTTTCAATCACGGCCAACTGCCCCTCATTCTCTACCATCAAGCATCTCCTAACAGTTATTTTTTTTTTTTTGCTTTTCTCTGTATTCTTATAATATGATCTGCCCATGTCAAACAAGAATCAAACAGGCCCACTAAAAATGTAAAACTTTCCTTTTCGGGTCTTTAACTATACAGCCTGCTTTTCAATCTTTCATCAACCCTTTAGAGGGCGTAGCGTTGGAACTTGGGCAGAGACATCTCAAAACAGAGATTATAATGCGGCAAGAGGGCCACTTGTATAGACACAAAAAATATGACAATATTTTCCCTGAGATTAACCGTTTAAATTGAAGTGTACATATTCATTTTTCATACAGTGATATTTGTTTCTGGAGATGATAAATTTATTAAAACCTAACCTTCCTTTGCATTCTTGGCTTTTTATCTGGTATTTACTTTTAAGCCCTCCTATTATCCAAAGGTGTCAATTTGACCCCAGGGCTCTTTTAGCTGAATAAAACATAACACATTAAAAAATTTTACACACGGTTTTGGTTGTTTTGGGTGAGTATTAGGGTCACGATATCATGCTATAATTTTATTATATTCACTATAATTTTTAGTATATTCAGTAATGATATTTAAAAACATTATCTAACCTAACATAACCATCTAGTATTGTGAGAACCACTGATGGTTCACATGACATGGGGGGGTAGGAGGGAAAACCTAATTCTTCCAGCCCCCCCATGATGCTATCCTGAACGCCCCCATTGTGAAAGGCTATCAGTGGCACCCCCATTATTATCATCAACATCACGGCTGCCAGCTTTTCGCGTGACAAATAACCAACCGCATTTTAAAAACACGCTGAAAAAACAAGCCCAATAATTAGTTGATTATTTAGTATCTATTTTTATTTATGATCAATTTTATTTACCATTCATGAGCGATGGGAGGTGAGTACTGTACGCACTATCCCTCCAACCTCTCAAATCGCCAATCACCTGTGCCAGAATAGATTGTAGAGATGGAAAGGAGAAAGAGACAAGAGCTTAAGGGAGCTGTCACATAGCCACATATTTATAGCCTAATAAATACCACACCAACTCAAAAGTTTGGAACAGAACGTTTTTAATGTTTTTTAAGGAGTTTCGTATGCTATATCAGGCTGCATTATTTGAGCAAAATACAGAGAAAAAATCGAAGACCTTCAAAGTTATTATGTAAATAAAATTTTTCTTTTTAATATACATTAAAATCTATTTTCTCTGTGATGCAAAGCTGAACTTTTCAGCTCTGCAGTCTCAGTGTCACAGACTTTCAGAATCATTGTAATATGTGATTTATTATCAGTGCTGGGAAACTTGTTGTGCTGATTAATATTTTTTTGGAACATGTGATACTTTGTACTTTGATGATAAAACGTTAAAAAAGAAGAACATTAATTTAAAATATAAATCTTTTTCTACAACATGCACTACCTTCAAAAGTGTGGGGTCAGTAAATTTTTTATCTCTTTCTTTTTTGAAAGAAATGAAAACTGTATTCAGAAAAGGATGTGTTCAAGTTGTTAGAAGTGCTAGCAAAGATTATATTGTTAGAAAGAATTTCTATTTTGAAATAAATGCTGTCTTTTTAAACTGTATCGCAAAAAAGTATCACAGTTTTCAAAAAATATTTGGCAAGCAAAACTGTTGCACAATGATACTTCTAATAATAAATCAGCATATTAGATTGATTTCTGAAGGATCATGTGACACGTTATACTGCAGTAATGGCTGATGGAAATTCAGCTTTGCATCACAGAAATAAATTATATTTCAAAGGATATAAAAATAGAAACCTTTATTTTATATTGTAATAACATTTTGCAAGATTACTGAATTTTTCTGTATTTTTGATCAAATAAATGCAGCCTTGATGAGCTTTAGAGACTTCTTTAAAAAACTCTTACTGATCCCAAACTTTTGACCGGTAGTGTATATTCTAACCAAACATATACTGTTAGTATGAGTATAGGCCTACTTGTTTTTATTATAGACCTTGATAATTAATACGTACAAATACGTTGTAAAAAAATTTACCTTTAAAAAGAAAGTCATCCATCTACTACAGTATATCATCGCTTGGATTACAGCGTCACATTCCTTCCTGTGGAGCGTCCATTTCTTCCTCCAAGGAGGGGGATTGGGGGCAGAATGTTTTGATGAATTACGATACAGCACTTATCTTATCAGGGGCGAACTTAGTTATTTGGGGCCTAAGCAAATTCTTCAGGTATGGGCCCCGTCAACACAATAACTAGTGATCTTTCCGTTAACTATATTTTTGCCTCTCGCTGCTATTGAATAGTTTCATTTACGTCCTTCACCACTAAAGAAATAATTAGTCAACTTGATGCTGTTCTACAGCCACATAGGCTTGATTTTTTTTGCAGATCATCATTCACCAGTTTCATTCATCTTACAAGCATTCCGTTAATCATGAAGCAGTCTCAACTGCCAAAAATTTGACTCTCTCCAGAACACAATACACACTGTATCACGGTTCACTACTGGAAGGAATGAGGGAATTACAAACAATAGAGTCTTTAATCCTCCAAATAACTGGACCAGGAACAGGCGGAAACACACTAGCACATGGGTAATTTTCAAAACCAAGACCTAGACACTGAACAAACCCAGGGCTTAATAACAGTAACTAATAGAATGATTATGAACCAAGGAACACTAATCCACTTCAATGGTACACAGAAAAGAAATCTGGCATAATCACCATGGGAGAAACATCTAAGTAATGGTTAGAACATGGTAGAAAAACACAAGACATGAAACACAATACTGACACACTGGAGCTTACCCACTAGGTGTGTTGCCATACAGAGGGGGGCCCCCTGATTCCCGCAGGGCCCCTAAGCACCGCTTC
>NC_056587.1:3877200-3877275 GCF_018340385.1 Cyprinus carpio
CGACCCTGTCAATTTAGGACCGACCCAATTAATTATTTTTTTTCCCTTTTAGTCCGACCGACTAAGACCCACGGA